>NW_024744398.1:0-17556 GCF_018991925.1 Homarus americanus
GGTTAACGTGAAAACAAAACCTCGAAGCAACACGTATAAACAGGGTCGAGTTTTCATCGGATTTTACGTCATGAAATTTTCCATCTTGAGAGAGAGAGAGAGAGACAGAGAGAGAGAGAGAGAGAGAGAGAGAGAGAGAGAGAGAGAGAGAGAGAGAGAGAGAGAGAGAGAGAGAGAGAGAGAGAGAGAGAGAGATAGAGAGATTGATTGATTGATTCCGATGCTGAAATTAACACTAAAATTTTATACTGTAATTGAGATAAATGCAGGTAAGGTTGGCGTATGGAATTATTGAAGGACGATCACAGAAATGTTTTACCTGTTTCCTGTGATGTAAGTCCAAAATGGTGTTAATTGTCATGGGTTTATACGTCCAAAATGTTCTTCATATCGTAGGGTTTTCCATCCAAATATGCCATCCAAGTCCATATGTCCATTCATCCAGTTAGCTGTTTATCCATCCACCGATTCACCCACCTACCCATCTCTCATCCCATTCAGTCACCCATCTACCCATCTATCCTCCCATTCAGTCTCCCATCCATCCATCCATCCATCCATCCATCCATCCTTCCATCCATCACACGAGGAATAGAATGACCCACTTATAATTTTTCTCTTTCCTGCTGCACTAAGGATCAACCACCCAGAGTGGTATGGCTACCCTGAGTAAGTACACTCTGTATTCCTGCTTTACTCTATTGTGGGTGTAGGTGGTGGGTAGTGTGTGTTTGTGGGTGTAGAACGTGGATAGTAGGTTTGTTTGTGGGTGTAGGGCGTGGATAGTAGGTTTGTTTGTGGGTGTAGGGAGTGGATAGTACGTTTGTTTGTGGGTGTGGGGCGTGGATAGTAGGTTTGTTTGTGGGTGTAGGGCGTGGATAGTAGGTTTGTTTGTGGGTGTAGGGCGTGGATAGTAGGTTTGTTTGTGGGTGTAGGGCGGGGATAGTAGGTTTGTTTGTGGGTGTAGGGCGTGGATAGTAGGTTTGTTTGTGGGTGTGGGGCGTGGATAGTAGGTTTGTTTGTGGGTGTGGGGCGTGGATAGTAGGTTTGTTTATGGGTGTGGGGCGTGGATAGTAGGTTTGTTTGTAGGTGTAGGGCGTGGATAGTAGGTTTGTTTGTGGGTGTAGGGAGTGAATAGTAGGTTTGTTTGTGGGTGTAGGGCGTGGATAGTAGGTTTCTTTGTGGGTGTGGGGCGTGGATAGTTGGTTTGTTTGTGGGTGTGGGGCGTGGATGAGTAGGTTTGTTTGTGGGCGTAGGGGTGGATAGTAGGTTTGTTTTGTGGGTATAGGGCGTGGATAGGCGGTTTTGTTTGTGGGTGTAAGGTGGGTGCGTAGGTTTTTGTGGGTGTGGGGCGTGGATAGTAGGTTTGTTTGTGGGTGTAGGTGGTGGGTAGTGTGTGTTTGTGGGTGTAGAACGTGGAGAGTAGGTTTGTTTGTGGGTGTAGGGCGTGGATAGTAGGTTTGTTTGTGGATGTAGGGCGTGGATAGTAGGTTTGTTTGTGGGTGTAGGGCATGGATAGTAGGTTTGTTTGTGGGTGTAGGGCGTGGATAGTAGGTTTATTTGTGGGTGTGGGGCGTGGATAGTAGGTTTGTTTGTGGGTGTGGGGCGTGGATAGTAGGTTTGTTTGTGGGTGTGGGGCGTGGATAGTAGGTTTGTTTGTGGGTGTAGGGCGTGGATAGTAGGTTTGTTTGTGGGTGTAGGGCGTGGATAGTAGGTTTGTTTGTGTGGGTTAGTAGGGCGTGGATAGTAGGTTTGTTTGTGGTTGTGGGGCGTGGATAATAGGTTTGTTTGTGGGTGTAGGGCGTGGATAGTAGGTTGTTTGTGGGTGTAGGGGCGTGAATGATAGGTTTGTTTGTGGGTGTAGGGCGTGGATAGTAGGCTTGTTTGTGGGTGTGTGGGGCATGGATGAAGTAGGTTTGTTTGTGGTTGTGGGGCGTATGAATAGTAGGTTTGTTTGTGGGTGTAGGGCGTGGATAGTAGGTTTGTTTGTGGTTGTGGGTGGATAATAGGTTTGTTTGTGGGTGTAGGGCGTGGATAGTGGGTTGTTTGTGGGTGTGGGGCGTGGATAGTAGGTTTGTTTGTGGTTGTGTGGGGCGTGGATAATAGGTTTGTTTGTGGGTTGTAGGGCGTGGATAGTAGGTTTGTTTGTGGGTGTAGGGCGTGGATAGTAGGTTTGTTTGTGGGTGTAGGGCGTGAATAGTAGGTTTGTTTGTGGGTGTAGGGCGTGGATAGTAGGTTTGTTTGTGGGTGTGGGGCATGGATAGTAGGTTTGTTTGTGGGTGTAGGGCGTGGATAGTAGGTTTGTTTGTGGGTGTAGGGCGTGGATAGTAGGTTTGTTTGTGGTTGTGGGGCGTGGATAATAGGTTTGTTTGTGCTTGGGTGTAGGGCGTGGATAGTAGGTTTGTTTGTGGGTGTAGGGCGTGGATAGTAGGTTTGTTTGTGGGTGTAGGGCGTGGATAGTAGGTTTGTTTGTGGGTGTAGGGCATGGGTAGTAGGTTTGTTTGTGGGTGTAGGGCGTGGATAGTAGGTTTGTTTGTGGGTGTGGGGCGTGGATAGTAGGTTTGTTTGTGGGCGTGGGGCGTGGATAGTAGGTTTGTTTGTGGGTGTGGGGCGTGGATAGTAGGTTTGTTTGTGGGTGTAGGGCATGGATGGTAGGTTTGTTTGTGTGGGTGGGGCGTGGAGAGTAGTGTGTGTTTGTGGGTGTAGAACGTGGATAGTAGGTTTGTTTGTGGGTGTAGGGCGTGGATAGTAGGTTTGTTTGTGGGTGTAGGGCGTGGATAGTAGGTTTGTTTTTGGGTGTAGGGCGTGGATAGTAGGTTTGTTTGTGGTGTAGGGCGTGGATAGTAGGTTTGTTTGTGGGTGTGGGGCATGGATAGTAGGTTTGTTTGTGGGTGTAGGGCGTGGATAGTAGGTTTGTTTGTGGGTGTAGGGCGTGGATAGTAGGTTTGTTTGTTGGTGTAGGGAGTGGATAGTTGGTTTGTTTGTGGGTGTAGGGCGTGGATAGAAGGTTTGTTTGTGGGTGTGGGGCGTGTATAGTAGGTTTGTTTGTGGGTGTGAGGCATGGATGGTAGGTTTGTTTGTGGGTGTAGGGAGTGGATAGTAGGTTTGTTTGTTGGTGTAGGGAGTGGATAGTTGGTTTGTTTGTGGGTGTAGGGCGTGGATAGTAGGTTTGTTTGTGGGTGTAGGGGCCAAGTAGGTTTGTTTGTGGGTGTAGGGCGTGGATAGTAGATTTGTTTGTGGGTGTAGAGCGTGGATAGTAGGTTTGTTTGTGGGTGTAGAGCGTGGATAGTAGGTTTGTTTGTGGGTGTAGGGCGTGGATAGTAGGTTTGTTTGTGGGTGTAGGGCGTGGATAGTAGGTTTGTTTGTGGGTGTGGGGCGTGGATGGTATGTTTGTTTGTGGATTGTAGGGGAGTGGATAGTAGGTTTGTTTGTGGGTGTAGAGGCGTGGATACCAGGTTTGTTTGTGGGTGTGGGGCGTGGATAGTATGTTTGTTTGTGGGTGTAGGGCGTGGATAGTAGGTTTGTTTGTGTGGGTGTAGGGGAGTGGATAGTAGGTTTTGTTTGTAGATTATGGGGCGTGTGGATGAGTAGGTTGTTTGTGGGTGTAGGGAGTGGATAGTAGGTTTGTTTGTGGGTGTGGGGCGTGGATAGTGGGTTTGTTTGTGGGTGTAGGTGGTGGGTAGGGTGTGTTTGTGGGTGTAGAACGTGGATAGTAGGTTTGTTTGTGGGTGTAGGGCGTGGATAGTAGGTTTGTTTGTGGGTGTAGGGCGTGGATAGTAGGTTTGTTTGTGGGTGTAGGGCATGGATAGTAGGTTTGTTTGTGGGTGTAGGGCGTGGATAGTAGGTTTGTTTGTGGGTGTGGGGCGTGGATAGTAGGTTTGTTTGTGGGTGTGGGGCGTGGATAGTAGGTGTGTTTGTGGGGCATGGATGGTAGGTTTGTTTGTGGGTGTAGGGAGTGGATAGTAGGTTTCTTTGTGGGTGTAGGGCGTGGATAGTAGGTTTGTTTATGGGTTTGGGGCGTGGATAGTAGGTTTGTTTGTGGGTGTTGGGCGTGGATAGTAGGTTTGTTTGTGAGGGTAGGGCGTGGATAGTAGATTTGTTTGTGGATGTAGAGCGTGGATAGTAGGTTTGTTTGTGGGTGTAGAGCGTGGATAGTAGGTTTGTTTGTGGGTGTAGGGCGTGGATAGTAGGTTTGTTTGTGGGTGTAGGGCGTGGATAGTAGGTTTGTTTGTGGGTGTAGGGGGTGGATAGTAGGTTTCTTTGTGGGTGTAGGGCGTGATGGATACCACCAGGTTTGTTTGTGGGTGTGGGGCGTGGATAGTATGTTTGTTTGTGGGTGTAGGGGCGTGGATAGTAGGTTTGTTTGTGGGTGTAGGGAGTGGATAGTAGGTTTGTTTGTGGGTGTAGGGCGTGGATAGTGGGTTTGTTTGTGGGGTGTAGAGCGTGGATAGTAGGTTTGTTTGTGGGTGTAGGGCGTGGATAGTAGGTTTGTTTGTGGGTGTGGGGCGTGGATAGTAGGTTTGTTTGTGGGTGTAGGGCGTGGATAGTAGGTTTGTTTGTAGGTGTAGGGCGTGTTTAGTAGGTTTGTTTGTGGGTGTAAGGCGTGGATAGTAGGTTTGTTTGTGGGTGTAGGGCGTGGATAGTAGGTTTGTTTGTGGGTGTAGGGCGTGGATAGTAGGTTTGTTTGTGGGTGTAGGGCGTGGATAGTAGGTTTGTTTGTGGGTGTAGGGCGGGGATAGTAGGTTTGTTTGTGGGTGTAGGGCGTGGATAGTAGGTTTGTTTGTGGGTGTGGGGCGTGGATAGTAGGTTTGTTTGTGGGTGTGGGGCGTGGATAGTAGGTTTGTTTATGGGTGTGGGGCGTGGATAGTAGGTTTGTTTGTAGGTGTAGGGCGTGGATAGTAGGTTTGTTTGTGGGGTGTGGGGCATGGATAGTAGGTTTGTTTGTGGGTGTAGGGCGTGGATAGGTTTGTTTGTGGGTGTGGGGCGTGGATAGTAGGTTTGTTGTGGGTGTGGAAGTGGATAGTAGGTTTGTTTGTGGGTGTGGGGCGTGGATAGTAGGTTTGTTTGTGGGTGTGGGGCGTGGATAGTAGGTGTGTTTGTGGGTGTAGAGCGTGGATAGTAGGTATGTTTGTGGGTGTAGAGCGTGGATAGTAGGCATGTTTGTGGGTGTAGGGCGTGGATAGTAGGTATGTTTGTGGGTGTAGGGAGTGGATAGTAGGTTTGTTTGTGGGTGTTTGGGAGTGGATAGTAGGTATGTTTGTGGGTGTAGAGCGTGGATAGTAGGCATGTTTGTGGGTGTAGGGCGTGGATAGTAGGTATGTTTGTGGGTGTAGGGAGTGGATAGTAGGTTTGTTTGTGGGTGTTTGGGAGTGGATAGTAGGTATGTTTGTGGGTGTAGATACATACATTGTTAAGAGGAATAAATCAAAATGGGAAGAAGATTAAGATAAATTTACTGATGATTAATGGTACAGGTGAGTTAATAAAATTGATATAAATAGATAAATACAGTAGATAGATAGATAGATAGATAGATACAGTAGATAGATAGATAGATAGATGTATGATTTTGTATACCGCAAGAGTAACTAAATATTCCTGTACCTGTATTTTCTTTCAGTTACAAAATACACAGGATTATAAATATGAGTATGCACATTGCACATCAGGTGTTACAGTAAGTGGTAATATTTTGTAATACTCTTAAGTGATGAGGTAACAGAGGAAATAGACGGATACTAACGGAGAGTTTTTGTAGAATTAGACAGACATTCAGACAGTAAAACTTCTTCCGACAATACAAATTTTGACGGTGGAATTTATACACGAGAGTGTATGGATAATTATGATGAGCTGAATTATGACATCTACGTCTGATAATCCGTTGTTTAGAATGGATTATTATTATTTTTGTTGAGTTATTTAACAGTTTGAGAAAAGATTTATTATGGTACTATGCCCTATTATCACACAAGGTCATAATTGAAGTAAAATAACCAATTATACTGTATTATTTTAGACAATATTCCCTGGACATGCTGGATAATATACCATCTACTTAAGGAGGTGATGTAGGTAAGGTAGATTGATATTTTAACATTAATTTACTCAGTTTTTTCTTAGTATCGGAGTTTTTTTTTAATTTTTTATTCTGACAATTTATAATGCAAGCAGCGTTCACATGTTGTCAACCGCCCTCAAGTGTACAAGGAGTTTGGACTGTAACTGTACCGTCAATAAGTGGCTGTAACTGCACCGTCAATAAGTGGCTGTAACTGTACCGTCAATAAGTGGCTGTAACTGCACCGTCAATAAGTGGCTGTAACTGTACCGTCAATAAGTGGCTGTAGCTGCACCGTCAATAAGTGGCTGTAACTGTACCGTCAATAAGTGGCTCTGTATTCTGAACACGGGGGATCTCTACAGTGTAACCTACGAGTATAACTGTGGTGAAAGAACTGCTTCCCCGCATTATGTTGAGGAAGATTCGTATACAAACTTTTTGCCCTGACTTCGTAGTAAAAAAAATCTTAGGGAAAATATATTGAATTTATTTTTAATGTTTATTTATTTATTGTTGTCGTTGGTGTGTTTTTTTTTACCGGGATGTGTGTTATGATGTTTGACTTAATTATATTCACGAAAATGGAGTCAAGACAAATGTTGGACACGTTGATGTGAAGTAACACAGTAAATGATGTTGTTTGTGTTGCTGTGTTATTTATTTATTGTGTTTCTTATTCTTTTCTGTTTATTTTGTTTTATTTAGTTTTATTGTAGTAATTGTTATTCTTTTTTTATTCTTACTTATTTTCATTTTACTGTTTATTCGTTTTCTTATTTTCATTTTATTGTTCAATAATTTTCCATTCATTCTTATTTATTTATCTCGTTGGTGTATTTCATTTATTTGCTATTCTCTTAGGTATTTCACATTTGCATTAATTAATCTTCAAATCATTGGTTGCTATTTTAATCATACTAGTTTAATGTTCACCTCAGCAGTCAACTGGCTTATGTCTAAACAATGTCTACCACTGTTTTAGCCAGACTTAGTTATGAGACTTGTAATTCAACCAAGATTAAGTTTTATAGAGTTTGTATTTAAGGATTATTCTCCTATACTTCTCTTAGATTTTGAATATATTTTTGTTTCATTATTTCAGTGTATTGTAATGTGTAGTTAGTTACACTATAGATATATAATAATTGCTTTAAGTTTGGTTGGGAGTGTGGAAGGTGTTGTGGTGTGTGATGTACAGGCGTGTACAGGTGGTGGTTACACCTGACTTCGAGGCGGGTGTGTATAGGTGCCGGATACACCTATGGTTACAACACAGGTGTATCCGGCAGCAGTAGTAACAAAGGGGCTATATGGGCTCCGGCGGCCATGTCGTGACACCGGCCGGCAGAATCCCCCGGTGAAAAAGGGAAACAAGATGGCCGTCCCCCATTCTATATGTAAACAACTCGACCTGAAATGTTGTTTATTGGACATTTTTCTCATTAGGGAGTCGAACCCTTGTTTTGAGTTGGTGTTCAACTACCGTGGCTGACGGCCATCACCTGTGATTCAACTGGTAGAATTAAGTGTAATAATAATAATAATAATATTAATAATAATTAACGGTTTATTGAAAGAGCTTGGCAGCCAGAAGGCTGAAAATATACAGTTACATATTTGGGGAATGGGTTTCGAATTACAAATAATATACAAGTAACATAAGTGATACAAATAAGATATATAATAACTAGATGGGGAAAAGCTCAAACTACAGTGCATTTCAACATAGTGACAGTGCAAGAAGTAGTATTTACTGGGAGTGAATACACTGGTTTATTACAAGTTATTGATAATTTTTACAATGGTTGGGACTGGGCTGTTCTTATAGCGATCAGTTCGTGCACGTATGGGCTGGATGCGGTTGTGGTGTCAAACAGCAATTCTCGGGCTAGGGATCTGAGGTGGTAGTAGGAGCCGGTGTCGAGGATGGTGTAGAAGCTTCTTACCAAATTTGCAGATGTGGTCGTGGTGATGGTCAGTGAGAGTCGAAAGGGTCAGTGTGTTGAGCACTTCTTGATATGTGGAGTAGGAAAGGGAGAGAATAATCTTGCATGCCCTCTTTTGCACTTTTACTAGGTGGGCATCTTATCAAATGAACCCCTGTCCTAATGGGCCCTAGTCCTAATGGGCCCCAGTCCTATTGGGTCCCAGTTTTAATGGGCCCCAATTCTAATGGGTCACATTTCCAATGGTTCTCAGTCCTAATGAGCCTCAGTCCAAAGATACCACAGGCCTAATGGTTCCAGTCTTAATAGGCCTCAGTCCTAATGAGTCCCAATCCTGACGGCTCTCAATACTAATGGGCCTCAGTCCTAATAGTTTAAGGTTGAGACCCATTAAGGCTGGCTTCTATTTACCTTACAAGCACTGTGTTCTACCGTGTCATCCCGTGTGTGTGTGATTTCCCGTGTCAGGTGGTATAATACGCAGGTGAATGGTCTGCCAGGTAGGGTGGGTGAGGGTGGGCACCTTGATGCAGGGGAAGGTGAGTTCCTGATGCTGATTCACACCAGTGTCATGATGAGGTAATCTTATCACCTTATTAGTGTACGATGAGTGGGTGGGCGTGGTGTGGAGGGGTGGGGGCGCGTAAGGGGTGGGCAGCAAGGGGCGTGGTATATGGTGGGGGGAGGGTAAGGGGCGTGTAGGGGTAGCTAAGTGGGCGTGTTGAGTTGGGCAAGAGGGAGGCGTGGTGGGTGTAGGGGCGTGTATAGTAGGCGGGAAGTGGCGTGGCACTGTGATGGCGCGCGCCACTAATCACTCTGACCTTACTGAACACAACCCATTATACAGCATAATTAGTGTTGCTTCCATCAGCCTCACACAGTCAAACACACTATTTACATTTTCTCTTCACATATATTATATTTTATTCGTTTCAAGTGGGACTCGAATTTCAGCCTTGGAGTCGAAGAGGAATTTTTTTAGGAGAAGTTGAAAAGAAATCGTGTTTAGTTGAAGACGAATGTGTTCTTATATAAAAGTGAAGGAATTAACCAGACGTGTTTGATTGTTTGGGAGTCTCTATCTCTCACACTCGAGTCCAAGATGTCCCCCTTGAGGACGGTGTTCGTGTAGCGTCGTCAAACTCGCTCTTGGTTTTTATTCAGCAGGAAGAGTTACACCCGCCACCTGGTGTTGGCCGTGTCTGGTGACCATCATATTAACAAGGCCGCTCTCTCGTGCCTTGTCCACACGCCACCCCCCACCTCCATATTGTACCGTTTTGTCCTTTATTAACGGTGGTGTTACTACAGGCAGCGTGGTGTGGGGGGAGGGCCGCTGCTTCACATTGTTCAGTCTTTGACGTGTAACACAAAACGTGAGATGTTGTGGTCCTTCAGTACCTCACAACACACACACATCTCCTAGTTACCACATGCTGTTGTTATTAAAGCTCCACCAATGAGTAAGCGTCGCTGTCTCGTCCTTTGCTCCGCCGACCATTACAGTGTGTAGCTGTAGGACTCGCCGCCGTGTTTATGTTTCATGTAGCGACACTAAACTCCCGGAAATTTGTAGGTGTTAAGCTGGAGCGTTTGAGCTGTTGTTGTCGTCACCTTGTTGATGTTTTGTAGGTCCGTGTTGGCTGAGGATTGTTGTTAGTGTTTCTTAAGGCATTAATAAACTAGTCATGAGGTTCTATAGGAATAATATCCTGCTGTTTTTTTTTTTTCTTGTTCTTCTTATTGTTGTTGTTGTTCTTCAGTTGCATAATTCGAGTTGTGATTATCAGTAGAAGTTTGACGGGCTGGATTCTCTTATTGTTTCTTTAATTCATAAACAAGAACCGTAAACACAAGAGCAAAACAAAGACATAACCAATGAACTAAAAACAAATATATTGAAGGTTTAAATTTCTGGGATAGATTTAAATAGATTTTGCGTATATTTTCTCGTTCTTGGAGGTCAGGCCAGGTCAGGTCAGGTCAGGTCATGTCATGTTAGGTGTACCGAATACGCTAGCAGAGGTGGTCAGATGCCTTGGGAATATTGCAGAGTAATTGAGGTCAGGTCAGGTGGCCTCGATACCTGCTTCAAGGTGTAATAGAGGTGAAAAATAATGGGTTTCTTGATTGGATCTGGTTAAGTCAGGTCAGGTAAAGTCAGATACAGAGGCTGGGTGTATGACTGTGGGTTGGTGGGTGTATGACTGTGGGTTGGTGGGTGTATGACTGTGGGTTGATGGGTGTATGACTGTGGGTTGGTGGGTGTATGACGTGGGTTGATGGGTGTATGACTGTGGGTTGGTGGGTGTATGACTGTGGGTTGATGGGTGTTTGACTGCGGGTTGGTGGGTGTATGACTGTGGGTTGGTGGGTGTATGACTGTGGGTTGGTGGGTGTATGACTGTGAGTTGGTGGGTGTATGACTGTGGGTTGGTGGGTGTATGACTGTGGGTTGGTGGGTGTATGACTGTGGGTTGGTAGGTGTATGACAGTGGTGACAAGGATTATTTGAGCTTGACAAAATTCAGATAGATAGAAGCGTGGTTTAGTCTTGTTCAGTTTAGTGTAAATTGTGTTTAGGTTAGGTTGGGTCATGTCAGGTACAGAGTTTGGCTAGGGTCAGGTGGGGTTAGGTACAGAGGCTGGCCAGTAGGGGGCAGTGAAATTTTGCTCAAAGCTGCACTCTTCAGGCATTGTTCCTTATACATATCTAAGACTCCATGCCAAATTTGAAGTTGATATGTCGAGGTTTAGTCTGCCGCATTTTCTACTGAAATTTTTAAATTTACCTACAGTACTAGCCAAACAGCCGCTGTGGCGGTGCAATGTTCTGTTCAGTGTTTATCAACTTTTTTCATATCTCTTATTTCATTTAAGTTGTCTTGTTGCAGATGAGTATGGTGCTATGTCTATATTGATTATCAGCCTTTTCTGATCCAAGGGCTCTGACAGACACCAGTTCACAGAACCGGACAAGACTCCCTACACTGGCTGCCGCTTGTGACCGATACTTGATTAGTGATTATGCTGGAGCTGCCATTGCTACTGCCACCTTAACTGACTATGGCATTATCACAAAGGATGACAAGAGTCAGGTTATTGGACCACATAAGCTGCGGGATGCGAGACAAAAATACCGATTTAAGAGGCAAGAAATTGAGATGGCTAGTTTAGATGGTACAGGCGTCTACTCCTATTTTTGGTGAGAGCCTGGCAATGAATATCTCACACATGTGACTCCCAAGACTGGACACGGAAAGCAGATTGCCAAAACTATTCACGAGTTTTTGGTGGAGAAAAATCTAACCCAGCAGCCCATTGTGTGTGTTGGTTGTGATGGAACCATTGTAAATGTAGGATCAGAAAATGGAGTCATTCATCATCTTGAAATGTTACTTGGTCACCCGCTCCATTATTTCATGTCAGCTTCACGGAAATGAGCTGCCTTTCCGCGCAGTTTTTTATCACTATGATGGTAAACCAAGTGGTCCTGAGCATTAGCGTGGTCCCATTGGAAAGCAGATCAAGGAGTCTTTGTCTGAGCTTCCAGTTGTCGCGTTCCAGCCAGTCAGTTTCCCTGATTTCCCTGTGTTTAATGATGAAGTGGAGAAAGATCTGTCCTGGGATCAGAAATACCTGTATAGGATTTGTAAAGGAGTTATCACAGGTGTTGTTGAAGATGACTTGGCTGCTATTGAGCCAGGTCCTCCCTGTGTGTCAAGGTGGAACACCTTATGGAGTAGAATCCTCAGGCTGTATGTAGCAACATCAAGACCCAGCCATGAGTTGAAAAGAATTGTCATTACAATAATAAAGTTCAGTGCTCCAATGTGGTTTTACATCAAGATACACCCTTACGTAACACACGGCTCAAGGAACGTATTCCAGTCCCTGCTATATATGAAACACCTGAATAGTGAGGAGGAGACGATAGTGAAGAAGGCTGTCCAGAGAAATGCATACTTCGCCCACACAGATCAACTTCGTCTTGGTATGTGTGCAGATGAGGACATGACTGTTAGAGAAAAAGCTGTCTCAATGATAAGAAAAATTAGAGAGGAGAATCAGCAAAAGGAAGAATGCACTGGCAGATCTGAAGAGGAGGAGGAAGATTCTGATGCTGCTGTTGACGAGAATTTGTTAAACTATACTGATGAGGAGGGTAAAGATGGAGATGGGAATGAGGATGTGCCTCCTGTAGTCAACATGAGAAAGGTGGTGACTCCGAAACTAAAGTGGCAAGCAAAAAACTATCATTCCATGATTAACTGGAGGAATGAACTCAAGACTGAGCCTCCTTACATTGCTTCTCTGTCAAATCTACAGGTTAATGACATTCTTGAGACACCATTAGTGGTGCCCAAGTGGCCAAACAGCACTCAGGCGGTCGAGAGGCATAAAAGTGATGACTGAAGCTTGCACTGAAGTGACGGGATACGAATCGAGAGATGGATATATTAGGCAAAGATTATTGTCTAGGAAAATGATGCCAAGGTTCCGCACAAAAAAGAATTTCAATATGAACTTGTAATGATTTTCTATACGGTGTACCTGTAAAATAACATGTGAATTAAATCGATGTCACCCATGTAAAATTTATCATTATCCTGGAAAACATTAAATGACACCTAATTTTTGGTATACACTAAAAGTTGACAAAAAGTCGTTCGCGATGCGGCAGGGTAAGTATACATGAAATGGCATGAAATTTTGCACAGGTGTTTGTTACAGCCATACAAACGATGCCTGAAAAGTGCAGCCTGCAACTCAAATAAAAGTATGGTACCTGCCCCTAGTGAGGTCAGGCACAAGACTTTCAGGGTAGAGATTGGGCTGGCTGACCAGGGTGGGGACAGGTGGGGGCTGTAGGGTAGGTTAGGCCAAAGGAGGCCCAGCCCAGTGGGGATCAGTGAGGAGGCTGGCCAGGGTACGGGCAGGCAAAGGGAAGGCAGGGGTGGCGGCTAAATGAGGGAGGGCGAGGGGTCATAGTGATCAGTGGGTCGTTTGGTTGCCAGCACCGCTGCTATGTACACCCCACTCTCTATGCTGAGTGATAGCCTGGGATTACAGAGTAGAGTTTACAAAGGGTCATAATAATTAACCCCCGTTGTCAGGATATTATGGCACTGAATGTTACACAGTATTTCATTCACATTATTTGTTTAGTTCTATACATAAAGGGTAACTTATTCACAAATGCGTGAGTAAAGGCGTGTGAGGCAGTATGTCTGGCCTCACACTTTGTTATTCACATTTACGTGAGAGGTATTCAAGCACATTGCGTATTTGGTTCTGTACATGAGGGTGGTATAGTTAATAAGTGCAAAAGTGGATACAATCTTAATATGTCGGCTATCTTGCCGTGAGATGCGGTGGTATTTGAACACAGTGTGCTTGGACCTGTCCCTAAAAGGTTCTATCTTCACACAGTCGAGGACGTAGTGTTCAAGTGTGTGGCCATATGTATGGCCACACACTTTACATTTAGTCTTGTTCACATCTGCTTGAGGAACATACTGCCAAAGGTACTTATATCCTAACCTTAGTCTAGCGGTTACAACATCTTGTAATCTAGTGATCTTGTTACTTGCTCCATATGCATGTTTCACTTGATATATCTCATCATGGTAAACTATGGGTCGACTAGTGCCTGTTTGCACTTGTCTACTTGCGTCAAATTCATCAATAAGTTCTTTCCTAATTACAGTTTTAAGGGTTCTTTTTGACAGACCCAAATTGTATTCAACAGTGTCTTTGTTAGACGTGAGTTTGGCGAGGGCATCAACTCTGTCATGTTTTATGAGGCCTATGTGAGAGGGGATCCACAACAGTTTGACCCTGACACCCCGGTCAACAAGGCACGCATATTTGTGTCTGGCTTCAGAGACAAGATCGTGACAGCCTGAATCGAGGGTACCAAGGGCAAGTAGTGAGGATAGAGAGTCAGTGATGATGAGACTGTCAGTAACAGTGTTTTCAATGAATTTAATAGCTGTGAGTATGGCAACTAATTCAGTTTGTAGAGTGGATGCCCAGTTGTTAATTCTAACTCCTTTCTCAATTATATTACCGTCAGGTTGAGTCACAACAATAGCACTTCCAGCCCTCCCACAGGCGGTGTTTAGAGATCCATCAGTGTAGATGGTCTGTGTGATATTATCATCAGTCTGTAGAGTGTGTATGTGTTCAAGAGCTCTCAATTTGGCAGTGTGTTGGAGATAAATGCTTTGTATAATTAATTTTTAGGCGGATACGTCGGTATTGTGATATCGAAGGGAACTGTCCGCCAGGGTGGCAGGAAGCGCTGTTGTGTCTCAACTTTGTACAGGTGGTCTAGTCCAAACATCTTCATATGTGTAGCTGTAGTTTGGATCCATTTAGACGAGGGCGAGGCAAGGAGCGCCGCCATCACTGTCCCACGGCACCCTCCCCCTGCCCACCACGCCCCCTTCTGCCCGCTCACGACACCACGCCCTCTTCTGCCTACTACCACGCCACGCCTCCTCCTCTGTCTACTACTGCAACATCACGCCCCCTTCTGCCTACTACCACGCCACGCCGCCTCCTGTCTACTACCACGCCACGCCGCCTCCTGTCTACTACAACACAACGCCTCCTCCTACCTGCAACACCACGCCTTCTCCTGCCTACTACAACACCACGCCTCCTTCTGCCTACTAACACGCCACTCCTCCTGCCTACTACAACCTGCCTGCTCCTGCCTGCTGCACGCCACGCCTCCTCACTTGCCTACAACACCACGCCTCTGTGCACTTACCTGCTAGCACGCCACGCCTTCTCCTGCCTGCTACAACACCGCCCCTTCTGCCTACTAACACGCCACGCCTCCTCACACTACTACAACACCACGCCTCCTCCTGCCTACTACAGCACCACGCCTCCTCACACTACACACAACACCACACTTACTCCTCCTGCCTACTACCACACCACGCCTCCTCCTGCCTACTACAACACCACGCCTCCTCCTGCCTACTACCACGCCACGCCTCCTCCTGCCTACTACCACGCCACGCCTCCTCCTGCCTACTGCAACACCACGCCTCCTCCTGTCTACTACAACACCACGCCTCCTCACCTACTACTTTCCTCTCAGACATCTTGCCCTCTAATGCCCACTCTCCTTTTGACACTCCCCCTCCCCTCCTTCTGCGACACAACCCTCCCCCTTCCAGAACACATCTCTCCCTCTTTCCCTCCCATGATAATCCCCCTCCCGTTCCCATGACACAATCCTCCCCTCCCTTTCTCCCTTACAGGACACAATCGCTCCCTTCCCCCTCTCCTCTCCCCTCTCTTTTCCCCCACCACAATCCTTTTCAGCGTAATAAATTGGGGAAAATCCTACCAGCTTCAGTTCTTTCACGTTTTAATTCCCTAGACTCTGATTCTCAAAGGCCCTCCCGTGGAAATATCCTCCCCTTTTAAGTGAAGAATTTAGGATGCGTCTATTTGGTCCACTACAGCATACTACAGAAGGATGGCGGTCAAAATGGCGTCGAAACTACACCGAGACTTTTTTTTAATGACTTGGATGTGTGTTTTATTTATTTATTTTTCCTCCTAAGTTACGAGGGAAAAAAATTGATGGACGATTGTTTGAGGATTTTGGTGTTTTATGGTGGAATTTTTTTTTTGTCCATCAGTTGGTGGATATATAATTCAACCGGTCGAGTCATTACTTAAGACACGGTGCATCGTAACTCACCTTCACCTGTCCCCACGGTAGCCACTCATCACCCTCCGCCCGCTACACCTGAACGGCCAGCCATCCACTTACTGCCAATGTTCTCAAAGATTTGTACTCCGAAAAAATTTCCTCTCGATCGTCTGTTTATGGTAAGAACGACGGTGCCATCTTACTGTGAGAGTGCCACCTGTTGTCTTACGATCGCTGAGGTGAGGCACTGTAATGCTGCCTCAAGCCTCCAGTTGGAAATTTGTCTTACGAGAGTTACTGAATCCAGCTCTATTGGTTTAAAATAACTTAAGGTAGAATGAGTTTGTGGTTAGTGTAGTGTGTGTAAAGTTCCATTAGGTTGACCTCGCTGATCTCCCGGGCCGTATTGGCAGTCTAATCTGAATTCAGGGTTCGACCCCCACTAGTAGAGGGTCCAGGTGGGATATTTCAGGATGAGTTGTTGACATGTAGGATGGGGGGCCGCCATCTTGTTTACCTTTTGCTGGGAGATTCTGACGGCCGGTGTCACGACATGGCCGCCTAAGCCTACCAACACTGTGTTACGTGGCCCTGGGTGTGTTGAGTATATGTGGAGGGTGTTTAGCGGAGGTGTTGATGTGTACTCCACCAATGTGTGTTATACCTGTTTCAACTACACTGCTTAGAAATACACCCCCTACACCTGTCACTCCCCCTACACCTGTCACACCCCCTATACCTGTCACTCCCCCTACACCTGTCACACCCCCTACACCTGTCACACCCCCTACACCTCTCACACCTCCTATACCTGTCACTCCCCCTATACCTGTCACTCCCCCTACACCTGTCACTCCCCCTACACCTGTCACTCCCCTTACACCTGTCACCCCCCCTACACCTGTCACTCTCCCTACACCTGTCACTCCCGCTACACCTGTCTCTCCCCCTACACCTGTCACTCCCCTTACACCTGTCACTGGTTCTCACTCCTTGGAACTACCCCGCCTGTCTCACCTGTATACTCGCTGCAGTGTCACCTGTTAAATGACGCTAATTACAGGTGATCTACTCAACACCAACACATACTGTCATAAACAAACTCTACCGTGATATAGTTCAGGTTAACATGTATACAATACTAATAAATTGATATATAGGAAGTTATAGTGTAATTATATCCCTTATTAATAAATCCTATAATTCATAATGTTAATGAAAATATTGTGTTATCTATAGTTATAATCTGTATTGACACTTATCTCGTTATCACCTGCTAGTTTTTTCGTTATCAGTTATTAATCTTTTGTTTATATGCCTTGTTTATCTTATTGTGGTTTGTTTATTCCCGTGTTTGTGTTTAGTCTCTGCCGCTTGGGTTTTCTTTGTATTTTTGTCGTTATCGTATTTTTTCTTTCGTTATTTGTTGTTATTCTTCTCTCTCTCTCTCTCTCTCTCTCTCTCTCTCTCTACTTTGTCTTCCTCTCATCATTTTTCTTCGTTATTTTTCGGTCCTGTGTTTCCTCTTTCGTTATTCTCCTTCTCTCTCACCTCCTCCTCCTCCTCCTACATTTCTCAGTCTTATTATTAACCTCCTCCTTCTATTGTAAACTATCTCTAAGGCTACTGTTATCATCGTCCTGTAAACTATCTCTAAGACTACTGTTATCATCGGCCTGTAAACTATCTCTAAGGCTGCTGTTATCATCGTCCTGTAAACTATCTCTAAGGCTACTGTTATCGTCGTCCTGTAAACTATCTCTAAGGCTACTGTTATCATCGTCCTGTAAACTATCTCTAAGGCTACTGTTATCATCGTCCTGTAAACTATCTCTAAGGCTACTGTTATCATCGTCCTGTAA
>NW_024744399.1:0-13287 GCF_018991925.1 Homarus americanus
GGCGAAGTATGCATTTCTCTGGACAGCCTTCTTCACCATCGTCTCCTCCTCACTATTCAGGTGTTTCATATATAGCAGGGACTGGAATACGTTCCTTGAGCCGTGTGTTACGTAAGGGTGTATCTTGATGTAAAACCACATTGGAGCACTGAACTTTATTATTGTAATGACAATTCTTTTCAACTCATGGCTGGGTCTTGATGTTGCTACATACAGCCTGAGGATTCTACTCCATAAGGTGTTCCACCTTGACACACAGGGAGGACCTGGCTCAATAGCAGCCAAGTCATCTTCAACAACACCTGTGATAACTCCTTTACAAATCCTATACAGGTATTTTCTGATCCCAGGACAGATCTTTCTCCACTTCATCATTAAACACAGGGAAATCAGGGAAACTGACTGGCTGGAAGGCGACAACTGGAAGCTCAGACAAAGACTCCTTGATCTGCTTTCCAATGGGACCACGCCAATGCTCAGGACCATTTGGTTTACCATCATAGTGATAAAAAACTGCGCGGAAAGGCAGCTCATTTCCGTGAAGCTGACATATAAAATAATGGAGCGGGTGACCAAGTAACATTTCAAGATGATGAATGACTCCATTTTCTGATCCTACATTTCCATTGGTTCCATCACAACCAACACACACAATGGGCTGCTGGGTTAGATTTTTCTCCACCAGAAACTCGTGAATAGTTTTGGCAATCTGCTTTCCGTGTCCAGTCTTGGGAGTCACATGTGTGAGATATTCATTGCCAGGCTCAACCATGATGACATAATGATCTTTCACCATCATCCTCGAACTCCATTTCTCGGTCTTCTCATTCTTTATCATCACACGAGTGGCGGCCTTCTTACCATCAAAATAGAGTGACGTCAAATTATCTAAACTAGCCATCTCAATTTCTTGCCTCTTAAATCGGTATTTTTGTCTCGCATCCCGCAGCTTATGTGGTCCAATAACCTGACTCTTGTCATCCTTTGTGATAATGCCATAGTCAGTTAAGGTGGCAGTAGCAATGGCAGCTCCAGCATAATCACTAATCAAGTATCGGTCACAAGCGGCAGCCAGTGTAGGGAGTCTTGTCCGGTTCTGTGAACTGGTATCTGTCAGAGCCCTTGGATCAGGGACAAAATCAGCATCAGTATTGACGAGAGGAATATCTCTTGAATCATCTGAATTATCCTCAACATAAGGAATATCTCCAGCTACCAGATATCTATGTTTTTGCTCAAGCTGTCTCCTAACTCTGTCCGCATCATGCTTCTCTCTTGCCGTCACTCTGTCCCACATCTTCGTCACTTTCATGTCAACCCCTGCAATCTTCATCTTCCTATCACCTCGCTGGTCAAGGAGAAACTGCACCTCACGTTTGGGAACTTTTACAACACAATTACATGCCAGGTGATATCCGTCACACTCCTTAACTATGCACCTCACATCCTGACAGGAGGCAAGGGGACAATAACAGCTACAGATATCAAACAACTCTTTCATTTCTACCTGAAATGCAGCTTTTTTGCCTACATTCTTGTTCTAATTTCAAGTGCGCCAACTTACCCAGGTCTCCCCTACATTACAGTACAGTAACACAACATTGAGAAATGAAATGAGAAAAGGCTGATAATCAATATAGACATAGCACCATACTCATCTGCAACAAGACAACTTAAATGAAATAAGAGATATGAAAAAAAAGTTGATAAACACTGAACAGAACATTGCACCGCCACAGCGGCTGTTTGGCTAGTACTGTAGGTAAATTTAAAAATTTCAGTAGAAAATGCGGCAGACTAAACCTCGACATATCAGCTTCAAATTTGGCATGGAGTCTTAGATATGTATAAGGAACAATGCCTGAAGAGTGCAGCTTTGAGCAAAATTTCACTGCCCCCTAGAGGACAATGTGTTGTTGTTCATGCAAGTACAGTACAGTACAGTACTTATAACCCACTTTATCTTTAGTGTAGACATTCATTCATATCTCACACGAAAAAAATATATATATATATAATGAACTAAATTATAGCCATTTAAACTAACAACTGTATACTTCAAATATTTCCTCTCAGTACATATTACAAGAAAAGCTACTTTTCCATTTCACAAATAACTATTTACAATAAACACCCCCCCCCCCCAGATATTAAGAAACCGTAAATTGCGGCGTATAAGTCGACCTCAAGATTTTCAGTTAAAAATTCAGGTTTAGTTGTATACTTGCCATATAAGTCGACCCCCAAATACCTAGATCACGCGCAATGGAACGAATGTGTTTCAATTCATCGTCAATAAATTCAGAGTCACAAATACGCAGACATCTTAAGAACATAGCAGAAAAAACTGAAAGAGAAATAAATGGATCCCTTCCATTCCTTGATATGCTTATCATGAGAAATGGCCAAAACTATAAATTTAAGGTATATAGAAAGCCCACACAGGTAGACAGTTTCATTCACTTTTTATCGAATCACCTTGAGTCTACCAAAATGTCAGTTTTTTCTGCTATGTTCTAAAGATGTCTGAGTATTTGTGACTCTGAATTTATTGACGATGAATTGAAACGCATTCGTTCCATTGCACAGAAACTCGGGTACCCTTCTGTGTTTGTTGATCGTTGTTTTAAAAGGGCTAAGAAATCTTTTCATTCCTCTCAAACCAGACAAGTTCCTACACTTATGAATATTTTGTCTCTGCCCTATCGTAATGAATTTGTCCCGTTAGTTCGGTCCCTCAAGCTTCTAAATATTAATGTTGTTTTCAAGTATGACTCAACCATTACCAATATGTTAATAAGAAATAGCCCAAGTTTGAATGTAAATGGAAGTGTTTATTGTATTCCATGTAGCAAATGTAATTGTAATTATGTAGGACAGACAGGAAAAACACTGCAGCTCAGAATCAAACAACATAAGTATAATATCAGAACAGCATCTGAAAGCAGTGCCCTGTTCATTCATGTTAGGAATAATAATCACCCCATTGCTTGGGAAAAAAAGCTTAGAAGTATTTAAATCATCTTGTGTCACAGAAAGACTTCTGGTTGAAGCTAGTTTGATTAAGGAATTAAAATCAATAAACCTTAGTGATGGTCAGTTCAAAACTGGTAATATGTTACATAAATTTATTTGCCAGTGGCCCAAGGTTAAAAATGCTTTGAAAACCTTTGATCTAGATGTATGATAGTTATTTAGTGGGTCCCTTATTTTTGACCTGACCTGACTAGTCACGTCACCCCCCTTCTCTTAAGCTCCTCTACATGTGTGTTGGTGTGGGGATTAGTGGATGACATCATTATGACCTAACCTCATGTTTTTAAGGTCACCCTGTATATTTAAGCCTCTCTCTGTCCATGTAATCCAGTTGCCTCTGAAGATGTCTTGAATAAAGACAAAAGCTATGGTGCTCCGTCGTTTCCCTTTTCCCGTGTGATTTTATCAAGATTTATCTTATCCACGTTTTCATTGTGGATCTACATGAAATATATATATATATATATATATATATATATATATATATATATATATATATATATATACACAGTGGGGTATGCTATAACGAACGGATCCTACTACGAATATTCCTATAACGAACGGTTTTACCTATAAAATTGAGAATGCAATAACGAACGAAACTCCTACAACGAACATTATTTAATTTTTTTTTCTAATTTATTGTTTTTTTATTACAAATATTAATGATATTCTTTATTTCAGGGGTTTAGATGCATATTTATGCACTTTTTTACAATTTTTACAATTTTATATTATATTTTTCAGTGTTAAGTGGTTGTATTTGGGGGCCTGGAACGGATTAATCCTATAACGAACGAATGCTATAACGAACAAGGTTCTAGAACCAATTAGATTCGTTATAGCATACCCCACTGTGTGTATGTATATATGTATATATATATATATATATATATATATATATATATATATATATATATATATATATATATATATATATATATATATATATATATATATATATATATATATATATATATACACACAGTATATATATATATATACAGTTGGTCCTCACATTAAGCGGTCCCGCATTCCGCGTTTCACCGTTAACGCGGTGCCTTGCCAGAACCTAACATTCTTACATTCCGCGGTCGCGAACGCCATTACGCGGAGAGCGGCTGGCAAGCCGCGCCATTTTTGGATCCAAACCTCCCGCCATCCGCCATGTTGTGTAAGAGGCGCGAAAATGGTGCGCACAAGGCCGCCCAGTCATCAAAACATTACCGAGTTCTTTACCCGCCACCCACCACAACCGGCCCAAGTCAGTGATAGTGATAATTATGGTGAGGATATGGACTTATATGGACTTTGAGGGGTTTAACAAAGAGGCCCTGCAAGCCTCTGTGGTGGATAGTGATACAATTGATACCAGTGATACAGGTGAGGGCCAATAATCTGCCCTCTGCATCGGAACCAACCCCCCATCCCCGTGTGCCCAGCCATCTTTTCTACTAATGTAAGTGTTAAAAAACCTAATATTATTGATATTTCTCTTAATTATTAATTGTGTGTGCATGCCATCATAAAGTTAAGATAATATTTTTACTACAACATACTGTAGTTGTGTGTCGTCAAAAAGTGGAGTTTGGGGATCGGCCTGGACTCCATTTCAATTAATCCCATACCGTATATCACGGCCTATAAGGCGGCGGGGTGCATAAGACGCCCCCCCCAAATTTCCATTTAAAAAGTAGCTTTTGAGCTCTATTTGCTGTATAAGACCAGTACCCCAAATGTGACACTTACCCACTGACTCAGTAGTCCTTTACCAACCATCCTTGATTTTTTAAAATAAGGCCAATTCACTTCAAGTAATGTCATCAAATTATACCCGCTGGTGTAGTGTAAACACTAGTGACGTCACTGAAGCGTGGTGGGAGTGTTCCCTCGTCTTGGTGGTGTGACTATTTATACAACATGTGGTTCAACAGCAACCACCGTATTCTAATTGTGGTGTTTCATTAGGATTTGAGTGAAAAAGGTTACCAGTATGTACTTACTACATACATTTATTACACAAATATATATATATATATATATATATATATATATATATATATATATATATATATATATATATATATATATATATATATATATATATATATATATATATATATATATATATATATATATATATAAAAAATGAATGTTCAATGAATTATTTATGGTGCATTAGGGTACTGGTCACTTCTGATGGGCTATAAATAGCCTTCTTTATCTCCCCTACATCTCACCCTGAGCCAGACGGAAGGGTCTTGGTAAATAACATGTTTGCTTATTTTCCATTTACTTTAAATAGATTTACTGAATTATTTGTTTTATTTATTTATTTATAATATACTGTAATATATTAAACACACTGTAATTATTTTCTTTAATTTATAAACTGTTTTGCGACAAAGGAATGTTCTCCAGTAGTGTTTCATTAGGATTTGAGTGAAAAAATATTACGTACTTACACAATTGTTCCTCTTACTTTGACAACACAACATACATACAGTATATTATTTCTCAGTTTTGATCTTTTTTTTTAATTTTTGTATTTATTTATAGTTAGTTACTTAAAATAAGGCCAATTCACTTCAAGTAATGGCATCAAATATTACCAGCTGGTGTAGTGTAAACACTAGTGATGTCACTTGAGCGTCTGTAATTAACCGTCGATAGTTTCAAGAATTAATGCACTCATTTACTGAATATTCTTTGTAAAAAAATAAAATTTAAATCAATTATTTATAGGAGATAAATATTATTATGAGTAAATATACCGATACCAGTATGCATTACTGACCACCTCCACGGCTAAAAATAGCCCAATCTCTGGTCACTTTCCCTTTCTTGTCTCCTCACTGGCAAATGGGGGGGGCGTGGGGAGGGGTGTGTGATGATAGCTGTGTTTATTACAGGGGTATAAATCTCTTTTACGGTATGTTAGACAGGTTTATAATACATTTTTATTATTTTAATATACCGGTAATCTTAATTTGAATCCAGCTTGCCAGACGTAAGTTTCAGTATAAAATAATTAGTGGTAAGACCTTGTGAGTGGCTTACGATGTTTTCATCACCACTCTTGACACACTAAACCACAATATTTAAGAGGTAAGAATTTTAAACTTGGTGGTTTAGACGACCCCCTAACTTTGGGCAGATTTTTTTAATGTTCAAATTTCGTCTTATAGGCCGTGATATACGGTATGTTATGTTGTTCACTTTATGCGTTCCTCACTTTCCGCGGGACCCTCCGGGTTACATTAACCGCGTAATGTGAGGACCAACTGTGTATGTATGTATGTATGTATATATATATATATATATATATACCGTGGGGTATGCTATAACGAATCTAATTGGTTCTAGAACCTTGTTCGTTATAGCATTCGGTCGTTATAGGATTAATCCGTTCCAGGCCCCCAAATACAACCACTTAACACTCAAAAAATTCTGTGGAAAATGTAAAAAATACGGTACTTTATCTTACCTTAGTGTTGTTCAGCATGCAGGACAGGAGGCAGAGGGGGAGGGGGGAGGAGAGAATTATGGAGAAGAGGTGGAAGGAGAGGAGTCATCCTTCCTAGCCCTCTTTGGTGACTGTCTCACAGGTACTTTGTCTGTAGGGTCTTTTGTTACCTTTGTAAAGAAGGAATCCAGGGTTGGCTGCTTCAACCTTGATTTCTGGACCTTCCAAAAGTAGTTCATAACATTGTCATTAAACACACTGATGGCCTTTTGCACAGAACCAACATCAGGATGATAATCCTCAGCAAGCTTGGACAGTTTGCTCCAGCAAAAGAACGCATCCTCGAGATCTTTGGCTGGAATGATGCGGCTTTCCTCCTTGTCCTCCTCCTCCCCTGACTCCTCAGAAGTTAAGCTCCGCTTCAGTGTCTCATTTTCCTCTTTGTGAAGCTCAAGCAGCTCCTCAGTGGACAGTTCCTTACTGTGCTCTTCCACCAACTCCTCAACATCATCATCATCCACTTCCAGGCCCATGGAATTGCCCAGAGCCACAATTTCATGAACAACAGCCTCTTCTTCTGACTCTTCAAAGCCTTCAAAGTCTCTTTGAAGGACACATTCAGGCCACAATGGCCTCCAAGCAGCACAAAGACACCTCACAGTAACCTCTTTCCAGGCTGAGGTAATTAAAAAAACAGCATCTGCTATATTGAAGTGACTTCCAAAATTCCTTCAAACTAACATCACTGGAAGAAGTGGACGCAAAACATTTTCTAAACAGTGCCTTTGTGTACAGCTTCTTAAAGTTAGAAATTACCTGTTGATCCATGGGCTGGATGAGAGGTGTTGTGTTGGGTGGCAAGAAGTGCACTGTGATGAAGTTGAACTCCTCTGGCAATTCAACCATCAAATTAGGAGGGTGGGCTGGTGCATTGTCCATGACCAACAAAGCTTTCAGTGGAAGATTATTCTCCCTGAGGTATTCCCGAACACTGGGTCCAAACACCTGAATCACCCACCCAGAGAATAAATTCCTGGTCACCCAAGCCTTTGGGTTTGACCGCCACATAACACCAAGGCGGGTCTTCCTAGTGTTTTTGAAAGCTCTGGGGTTTTCTGCATGGTACACAAGGAGTGGCTTTATTTTGCAGTCACCAGAAGCATTAGCACAAAGAAGGAGGGTAAGCCTGTCTTTCATTGACTTATGGCCACGGACAGAAGTTTCCTCCTTGGTAATGTATGTACGGAGAGGCATTTTTTTCTAAAAAAGTCCAGTTTCATCACAGTTGAATACCTGCTGAGAAACAAAGCCTCCCTCTTTAATAACATTCAAAAAAATGTCATGGTGTTCCTTAGCTGCTTCCTTATCTGCACTAGCAGTATCACCATGTCTCACAACACTATGTAATTTATTTCTCCTTCTGAAACCAGTAAACCACCCCTTGGTACCCCTAAACACTGGCACATCACTATCACTTGCACTGGGAGTCTTGGCTTTAAGGTCCTCAAACAATTGTCTGGCCTTCTCACAAATTATAGCTTCACTAATGCTATCACCAGCCATTTCTTTCTCCTTTATCCACACTAAGAGTAAATTTTCCGTCTCCTCAATCACATTACACCTTGCTTTGCTAAGTCTAGAGATTCCCTTAGCCACTTGCAGTTTTTAACTCCTCTTTATTCTTTAAAATCGTACATATAATCAATTTAGCCATCCCATACTCATCACTAAGTTTCGCAATGCTTGTTCCATCCTCACGCTTCTTTATGATTTCTTTCTTAGTTTCAAGAGTTATGAGCTTTCTCACTCGCTTTGGACGATTCATTGTCACAATTGTACACTTGTACAACAAAATATTTATACAAATAACTCTATTTCCATATCAAAAGACGAAATCTCAACAATAACAGTGGTGCACTGGCTACACAATGAGACAAAGATGGCGCCTGACGCTCTTGTTGTGGGTAGCGGTACAACAATATTCATGCGCCAGGGGAAATAGTCCCGTATTCAACCGCGTTCGTTGTAGGAGTTGCGTTCGTTATAGCATTCTCAATTTTATAGGTAAAACCATTCGTTATAGGAATATTCGTAGTAGGATCAGTTCGTTATAGCATACCCCACTGTTATATATACAGTCGACCCTCGTTAATTCGGACCCCTTTAATCCGGATTTCGGATAAATCGGACGAAATCTGAACTGTCCATATCAAATTTCTGGTTCTGGGATTGTCCCAGTTGCAATTGGGGAAGCAATTTCAAATTCTGTGTCACTACTAAGAAATAACAAAGTCTCTGGTGCACTGTAAGATTAAGAGAAAACGGACGACTCAGGCGTCCTGAAGTGAGAGAAAACGGACTCCTATGACGGGGCACTCAAATAAAGAGACATGGCTCCATGTTTTGTGGACTAGCCACTGTACAGTATCCTTTTCATCACTTTGTAATAAACCTCGTTATGCCTATGTGCTTCTGATAATTATCATAACATTATATATTTATATATTCAGCGGTTGTACAAACACAAGGCCTCACACATGCCATTCAGACTGACAGACTTGACAAGTTTTACCAACCATAAAGACAGTTGAAGCTTTAAACATCACTCACAATGGATCTTGAATATTCCAACTGTAATCAGACATACCTAAGTGGCCTCAACAATTGCAACCCCAGTTGCAATATCAAATTCTGTGTCACTACTAAGATATAACAGCCTCTGGTGCACTCTAAGATTAAGAGAAAACGGACGACTCAGGAGTGCTGAAGTGAGGAGAAAACGGACTCCTATGACGGGGCACTCAAATAAACATACACATAGCTGTATAATGCAATATTAACCCCTAAATCGGTTAATTCGGACAATCAGCTAAAACGGACACCCTTCCCTCCCTATTAGTCCGTTTTAACGAGGGTCGACTGTATATATATATATATATATATATATATATATATATATATATATATACACACACACACACACACACACACACACACACAGTCAACCCTCGCTTTACGTGGTCCCACTTTACGCGTTTCCACGTTTACGCGGTACCTTGCCGAAACCGGAATGTTCACTTTCCGCGGTGCGTGTACCCTTTTACGCGGAGAGCGGCTGGCGGTCCTCTCGCGCCTCGCCATTTTTGGATCCAAACCTCCCGCCATCTGCCATGTTGTGTAAGCGGCGCGAGTAGGTTGCGCAGTGTATGTCTTTGTTGCGTTATCGGTGACGTCATATGACGTAGCGGACTGTCATTGGGCAAAGCATCCTTACCTCCCTCCCTGCTAGCTGTGATTGGTTTAATGTAGTACTATGACGTGCCCCGCCGAAGGAGCGTTCAAGCCCCTTGACCTACCGCGTCAGTTACACCCCGCCCGGCTACACCGTGTATATCGGTATCCATTGTTCCATAAGAATGGCTTCCACCGGACCACCACCACCACCACAAAGAAACCTTGCATTACCTGGACCCAGCCGCCCTAAGCCAAAGAAGACATGACGTTCCTTAAGCTACGAAATAAAATATAAGATCATACAAGAGTTGGAGAAAGGAACAAGGCAGGTTGATCTCACGCGCCAGCATGGTGTTAACGAATCAACTATCAGGACAATTAAGAAGGATGCAGCCAAGATAAAGGAGCACATGAACATCACAAAATCTACAGGTGCTTCTATGATCAATTATTTCCACAACCAGGTGCTTCTCAAGATGGAAAAATTACTTGTGAGCCACTTGGTGCGTCAGGCGCGACGGAACATGGCGGTGGACACGCGCTCAGTTAAGGAGTACGCACATGAACTGTATGCTGCAGTGTCACGAAAGATGGGAATTACAGAGCCCAAACCCTTTAATGCTTCCTCTGGGTGGTTACAGAGGTTTAAGAAGAGGAACAAGATCACCAATATCAACATTGGTGGTGAAGAAGCTAGTGCTGACCGTGTTGCGGCTAGGGAATTTCCTCCGTTATTACGTGAGATTATGGAGGAAGGACAGTACACCGACGACCAGGTGTTTAACATGGACGAATCTGGTTTTTTTTGGAAAAAGCTACCTTCCAAGACCTTTGTTGTGAAGAATGCCAGCAAGATTCGGGGCCGGAAGTTGCAGAAGGAGCGCATCACCGTCCTGTTTACCACCAATGCCTCCGGTACCTGTAAGTTCAAGTTATCGGTGATCCACACAGTACGCAAGCCGCACGCCTACAAGAGCATGGACATGACCAAGCTAAATGTCCACTGGCTGACCGCACGTAAGGCGTGGATGTTCTCTACACTGTCCCTCTCCTGGTTTGATTACTGTTTCGTTCCCGATGTGAAGAAATTCTGTGAGCAACAGAATGTGCCATTCAAGATTTTGTTATTGCTGGACAACGCACCAGGACACTCGCCCCTACTGTTAGATCGTCACCCCAACATAAAAGTGGTCTTCCTTCCTCCCAACACTACGTCTATATTACAGCCCATGGACCAAGAGTTAATCTGTAATGTAAAAGCTGCATTCTCTACTATAAAATTCAAGCTCCTAAACGACTACACCAACACCAGGGAAGAGTTACGTAACCTGAATGACACCGCCACCGATAGCAAGAGCGAAGACGACGAGGATCAACAGTTGGCAGAGCAACAAGTACTTTTAAAACAATTCTGGAGAATATTCAACATCAAGAAAGCTGTGGACTTCTTGGTGGAGGCATGGGATCAGCTGTCTGTAGCAACTGTTCGTCACGCATGGAGACATGTGTTGCAAGGCATTCCGGCTGTTAGGCAGAGTCAATCTATGACTGGTGAGGTTCAGACTGTTGCAGTAGCAGTGGACTTTGCCAGAGAAGCTGCGCAGAGTGTTACAGCTGCAGGCTTCTCCGAGACCACCAACAACGACATCCTGGAGGTGATAAGGGATCCTGATGTGACTACCGACGAGATGGTAGATGATGATGATGTCAGTGAAGTGGCAGGTGGTGCGTCATCCCAAGAAGAACACCGCTTATCCCATAGTAATGTTAGGGGTGCCATCGAGTGTATCGAGAAAGTCAAGCTCCTCTTTCCGACGACCCTGACGCAAACAGGTATGAAATCTTCACTACCCAGCTGTTGCAGACTATGGAGCCCTACATCAAGGTTTATCACGACAACATAAACACCAGCCGTCAGCAAAGCATAACAGAGTTCTTCGCCCGCAACCCACCACAGCCAGCCCAAGCCAGTGATAGTGACAGAGGTAGAGACAGTGAAGATGACTTTAAGGGATTTGTCAGGGAGGCCCTGACAAGTGTGGATGACAGTGATGGTGACTCACCTGAGGGCCAGTAGCCTGCCCTCTGCCTCGGAACCAGCCTCCATTCCCGTACGCAGACCCATCTCTTCTACTAACGTAGTTAACCCCAACCTTGTTTTTTCTAAAAATCCTTCAGTTTATTGACTGTTCCTTTCTATATTATGTGTGGGTGAATACCATCATAAAGTTAAGATGTTATTTTTAGTAAAACGTACGTATTGTGTCGGGAAAAAGTGGAGTTTGGGGGTCGGCCCGGTCTCTATTTCAATTAATCCCATATGTTATGTTGTTCACTTTACGCGGGCTGCCGTGGGTTGAATTAACCGCGTAAAGTGAGGGTTGACTGTATATATATTTCCTGTAGATCCACAATGAAAACGTGGATAAGATAAATCTTGATAAAATCACACGGGAAAAGGGAAACAACGGAGCACCTTAGCTTTCGTCTAAGGTGCTCCGTTGTTTCCCTTTTCCCGTGTGATTTTATCAATATATATATATATATATATATATATATATATATATATATATATATATATATATATATATATATATATATATATATATATATATGCTGATAACCACAAGGAAAAAAGAAAACACGAAGTTCCCAAGCGCTTTTGTGTAATTCACATCTTCAGGGGTGTTTTCTTTTTTCCTTGTGGTTATCAGCATATACCTGGAGCACGCGCACTTATAGTGATTTACTTGCATATATATACAGGTAGTCCCCGACTTACGACCACATGGAATTACGTCCATTGGTACTTACGACCTGCTCTGACCGTTCATCCGTCGTGACATACGAACGCAGCAGTCGTGACCAAAAATATTTTCAAATGACGTGTTCATTTTCTATACCGAAACGTTTCCGTCCGGGGCGAGTGGGTGGCTCGTCTCGGGTCGCCTCGTTGGTACACTCGCTCAGTGGAGCGCATTGTTTGTGTTTGGCTATCGTATCCTATACTAATCGCGCTGTGAACTTTCGTTATTATCGTATTTAATTGACTTTATAATGACTGGAATGTGTAAAATTGAGAGTGCTGTTGGTGTTCCAAAAAAAGGAGACAGGGAATTACTTTTGAGATGTAAATGAAGATAATAACAGCATGAGAATGGAAAAACAGTAGCAACAATCTCACGCGACCTAGGTTTCTCACACTCGACTATATCCACTATTCTGAAGGACAAGGAACGTATTCGTGAAGTAGTGAAAGGAACAGTGCCGATAAAGGGAACTATAATATCAAAGAGAAGACAAGGTCCTATTTACGATATGGAAAAATTATTGGTGATATGGATAGAAGACCAGACACAGAAGCGTGCACACTTAAGCCTTCTAACCATACAGGCTAAAGCAAGAAGCCTGTTCCAAAGCCTGAAGGAGCAGGCAGGAGATGAATGTGATCAAACCTTTACAGGAAGTCATAGGTGGTTTGATAGATTTAAAAAACGCTACAGTCTACGCAATGTTAAGGTGAGTGGAGAGGCAGCTAGTGCCGATGTTGG
>NW_024744400.1:0-40723 GCF_018991925.1 Homarus americanus
CTCCTTCCCACCCTCCATAAGAACTCAACGCCTACTTCACTGCTACAGGACACGATTCGAACTAAACAAACTTAACCTAGCACCAGTTTCCACAGACATCTCCACACTAAGAACACACATCATCCATAGCCTCCGTCAAGATCATGAGGTTCACTGGGCAAAACTCGTAGAGGCTGCCCAAGAACAAAGAACACATAACCCCCGAGAATTTTGGCAAAGGATCGCCAAGCTGAAAGGAACTGCGAAACCCCCCTTTGATCACCTGCTAGTAAATGGTAGGAAAATCAATGAGCCAGCCGACGTAGCACAAACACTAAAACAACACTGGGAACACATTTTCCACCCACACACCCCCACACAACAAAGGTACATCTTAAACCACATAAACAACATCACCACACACATGCAAACACTTCACGACAGAACAACTCCTGACAACACAATAGATACCTCCACTCTCACACAGGACCACACCCTCACTGCTCCTTTCACCCCAACAGAAGTCAAACAAGCACTAGACAAAATAAAAAAGAAAACACCAGGTGACAGCAATATTGGTCAAGCAATCCTGAAGCACCTGCCCCCAGAAACAGTCACAGCCATTACATACCTCTACAACATCCAACTGGCTACAGGATACTTCCCAAAACTCTTTAAGACAGCCACAGCCGTCATGATACCTAAACCAAACAAAAACCCAACAGATCCTCAAAACTACAGACCGATCAGCATACTAGAAGTCTTAGGCAAAACTTTTGAAAGACTATACAACACCCGCCTCAGATACCACCTTGAAGATGAACAACTACTGCCCTACAAGCAGTTCGGCTTCAGAGCACACCACTCAACTCAAGACGCACTCAATATAATCACAAACTACCTCCACATGAACAAAGATGCATACAAGATAGCACTCATTACAAAAGACGTACAAAAAGCCTTCGACACAGTTTGGCACGATGGATTAAAGTACAAGATATGCACCAATTTTAACCTCCCTCAAAAATCACAACAATTACTATGTAACTTCCTAACAGACAGAAAAATGAGGATAAAAGTCACACCTGCCTACTCTGACCACTTCACACTGCATGCAGGAGTCCCACAAGGATCAGTCCTGTCCCCAACACTATGCATTCTTTACACAAACGACTTACCCGACCCCTTACACATCGACTCTCTGACAATACAGTACGCCGACGATGTAACCCAACTAGTCAGACACAGAACTCTTGATCACCTAACAGACAAAGCACACAGGGAACTCAAACAAGTTACACAATGGGAACTCCGATGGCGAATACAAACCAACCCGAACAAAGCACAAATCACCTACTTCGGCACCAAAAGACGACAACCACGTCACATTTACCTAAACCCCTACATCGCCTACCCTTCACCTATAACTATCAAACGAACAAACACAATCCTAGGAGTCACATTCAACAACACCCTCACCATGACACTACACACCAATATGAAGGCTTTGATCGCAAAGAAAACACTCGGGAATATATACAGATTCAGAACCGCATCAATCAAAACCAAAACACACCTATTCAAAGCCCTCATACGCCCACTATTGACTTATGCACCTAACACACTCCAGCTAGCACCACCATCAAGCGCCAAGAAACTTCAAGTCATACAAAACAAAGCACTAAGATTCATCCATAACACACACTGGTCATCCTTCACCAGAAATAGTCATCTACATGAACTCAGCTCCGTCCCCCCACTTAACATCTACTGGAGACAACTAGGTGACAAACAAATAGAATCACTCCTCACTACTTACCCTCAATGGCAGGATTATTTCGACAACATCATACTCCCACGCAGATTCAGAGACAGAAATCCCTCCATACTAAACAGACCAAACACTCCCCTCCCACCTCCCTTGTATTAATAACTTCCCTATAACCACACCCAAAAAAAAAAAAATTCCCCCCCAAATTAAACCTAACCTCTCCTTAACCCTCACCCAACGATTCCCTCCTCCCCCCTCACTCCAAACCCCACGCCACCAACTCAAACTCAAGACCACTCCGACAAATAAAAAAAAAAAAAAAAAAAAAAAAAAGCAACCCACTCAACCTACTAACACTCCCCAAACAAAAAGAAAAAGATCCTATCACTCCTCCCAAAATAAAAACCTAACATACCCAGCCGTTACTAGCAATCCCACACAAAATAAAAAATAACCATTCTACCACTAACTAACCACACCCTATCACTCCTCCCAAAATAAAAAACCTAACATACCCAGCCGTTACTAGCAATCCCACACAAAATAATAAATAACCATTCTACCATTAACTAACCACACCCTATCACTCCTCCCAAAACAAATACCTAACTTACCCATCCCATACTAACTCGGATGACATGTATGTTTCCCTTAGCCAATAAGGTCGGGGAGAGTTCCACAGTGCCTGTACGCAAGCCCTCTCCCTCAAGAATGTTACCTACACTGTTTTATGGGCAACTCCCTTAGCCAATAAGGTCGGAGAGGTGTGCCTAATAAAAACGGTACCAAATTGCAGACGACATTGAACGCCTCCCTTAGCCAATAAGGTCGGGGAGGGGTGCAATGTTCCTGTACACAAACCCTCTCCCTCAAGAATGGGGCCAGAACTCACAATACCTGCAAGAGCCTACCGCAATTGCAGAAGTCCTTTACTAGCCAAAGGAAAGAAAGAATGCAATGATTAACCCAACTCTGCCAACCACTAACAAAACCTACAATCCTCCCAAAAGAAAAACTTAACCCACCCAACCTTACTCACAATCCCTCCTATAAAAAAAAAAAAAAAAAAAAATGCTAACTCTCCATCCAATATAATCAATACCTACAATCCTCCCAAAACAAAAACTTAATATACCCGAATCCTCCCAAAACAAAAACTTAATATACCCGACCTTTCTAACAAGCCTTTTTGACCCTCCTAAATAAAGAATAACATATGACTCAATACAACTATTCATTAGCAACACAAATCATATCATTCCTAAGAAATCCTACCATACTATAAATTAACCCAAGAACCTCCAAAGCCCCCCTCTCCTCCTCTCGCCTCCCCCTCTCCTCTCCTCCCCCCTCCTCCCGACAACCGAACCATACCTGACCTTATATCAATTATCCTAACCCTCCCCCTCTCCCCTTACTACATTTCCACGCAAACGCATACACACTCACACAACAACCCCCCCGAAGCAAAAAAGTAATTCACCTCAACTCAACATACAACCTCCACCCCCGCCAATCCCCAAACACAAACTCCCCCACCCCCGCCAGACAAAGCCTCTCATAACACCACAACTCTCCAAAACCAAATCAAACATACCCAACCTCTATACCAGCCACTGTCAACATTATCGACCTAACTCAAGACTGAAACCAAACAACCTATATCTCACTCTCATCTCCGTTCACAATTTGACAAAGCTCAAATCTGTCCCCTGCTATTACTAAATAACTCTCCTACGATACACTCATCCTTCCTTACTACGAATACTTTGACATTTCAAGCTCAAAGATTCAAAACTCTTCCTCCAACTCTCTCCATTTCTCTCTGACATAGCTGAAAGACCCACAACTCTCAGAAACAAATCAAAACATACCCAACGTCTTTGACATCCAATTCTCAATAAAATCGACCTAACTCAAGACTGAAACCATTCAGCCTATATCTCATTCTCGTCTCCGTTCATAATTTGACAAAAAAGCTCAAATCTGTCTGCTGCTATTACTAAAACTCTCCTACGATACGCTCATCCTTCCTTACTATGAATACTTTGACATTTCAAGCTCAAAGATTCAAAAACCCTTCCTCCAACTCGCTCCGTTCCTCTTTGACATAGCTCAAAGACTTTACCTTCATCTTTATCCAAACAACCCTACGACTAGCAAAATTTCTATATTTTCACCTTCTCTGTTTACTTTGATCGTGTGTGCCTGTGCGTCCGTCCACCTGCGTTTCTCGGCTTGCGCCGCCGCCGTGGCGGGGCGGTTCTTCCTACGCTCTGCCAACACTGCCCGAGCTAAGACGACAATCAGAACACCCGCGTTGGCCCTTTGCTTGCTCGGACCTGCTCCCGCCCTCCCTCTGCCTCGTCCTGATTGTGGTTGTTGCACCCTCAGGGCATTTTGCCTACCCCCTCACGCAAGCGGTGTTTAGCCACTGCACCTGTTCTCTCCTGCTAAAATTCACTTCCATCCTCCCTTTATTCTTCCTCTGAACCTCCTTCCCCCCTGTCACTAGCATTTTTCTTCTTCTTCTTCCAGGGACCACACACGAGTCGCCAGTCGCAGTCGGGAGCAGTCGCAATCAGGAGCAGTAGCAGTCAGAGCGAAGTGGAAGCCGGAGAAGGAACAGTCACAGCTGATTGGCTAGTCATTGGACCTCTCCCACCTTCCCACGTACCCTGGAAAACCCAAGCTCCTAACCGCCATTTTCCTACTGACAATTCTGTTGATTCGATCAACACATTGAGCCTCTCCTACAGTATCGGACCTCCCTTAGGAACCCCGAATGCTGCTGAGGGGCTTGGTGTGAAGAGAGAGTCGGCAGTGAGTTTTCAGACCTTTTTCTTCTACTCTAATCCTTCTCTTCCGTGCCGTGAAAGGACCTATTCCCCTGTCAGCTGACGTACAGGGGAGTATTCGTCTGGAAACGCCCTCTGTCCCCACACCTCGCTAGTGCGTGTTTGTGTGAAGGGTGGAGGGTCAGCACAGCCTGCCGATTCGCCTGGGGACCCCTGTGATAGTGCAGGGCCTCCCCTACGTGAGGGGCGCAGGAAATTAGGGACTGTTAGGGGAGATCTCCATAAATCTCCAATTCAAACAGTTAACATGCCTTCAATTAAAATCAAAGTGGACCGTACCATCCAACCGTGCATGGACCTCGCCTCACTTATTTTCCAGCTGACCTGTATATTTCAGATCCGTTCCTTCACCAATGACGACATTATCAAAATATTTGTACAAACTGATGAAGATGCCGACCTATTCCACTCCCCAGCAATGAACAACAGACTGAGGGACAATGGCCTAACGGTCCTCAGTTCACCCGAATACCGCGCAAAATGCACCCTCATATGTAGAAAAGTCATTCCTCAGATCCTTGACAACCCTAACCTATTGACAGAACTCAACTCACAAAACACCCCCCAAATGACATATGCAGCCCGGATGGGAACTCTCCCCATGTTAAAAATCACTACGGCTACTCAAACTGACGCCATCAAATTAAAATCATACGGAATTAAAATCGGCAGCAATATCATCCCCTCAAGAGACATTGAATTCCAACACTACATACAGGTACACCAATGTTTCAATTGCTACCAATTCGGGCACAACACCAACCGTTGCAGTAATACAATAACTTGCTCAAAGTGTGCCAATCAAGGCCACTCATACCGAAACTGCACTGCCACGGTAACAAAATGCTGCAACTGTAAAGGCCCTCACGCTGCTATCAGCAACAAGTGCAAAATTAGACTCGACAATAGCACAACACCACTCCCTCCCCGCCGACCTTCACCTCCTACAGCACCACCTCCACCTCCCCACCACTCACTCCCTACTGCCTCGGCCCTCCCCACCCGCACTTGCTGGACCAACAACGTGACCGCCCCCCCACCCTCCTCCGACATGGATGCAAAAATCACCACCATCATACTTCTGGCACATACCCTAAGCAACGGAAACAGGTCTCTTTTTCTGAAACTGGCAATTGATGGTTTGAGGGAGAACGGCCTCCCTACCATACACATTCCTGATTCCTTCAGAACCGGTCCCGACCTCATCTTCCCCACTGCCCCCATCCCCGACCGGACCAGCATGCCACCCCCTCCCCCCAGAGAAGCCACTGCAATCTCCCTCCGCCCCTCCACTTCTGCCATGCCCACACCTGACTTATCTCACCAACCTACTATTACCTCACCCCCCGGAGTAATCAGTCGAAAACCTCCCGACCCCTCCACCTTGACCTTGCCTACACCTGACTTTTCCCACACGACTACGATGAACTCCCGAACCTCCAAAATCCGAACCAAACCCAATCTTCCCCTAACACCTCAGACTCCCAAGAATAAAATGGCTGCCCATCCCCCCACTGAAATGGTGGTCAAGACCACTAGACCTAAGAGGAAAAACACCTCCCCCCTTTCTTCCTACACACCTGACTGCAAAAGAATTATAAAATACACACATCCAACTAAATCTATAATTAAAGTAAATCTATTCGGCACTACCCCAAAGAAAACAGGAAACAACCCCGACACGAACCTAGCACACTCCACTCATCCTCCCGACTCCCCCACACACACAGTCACGTAACCGCCCATCCCTCACCTACATACACCTCACTCAGACCTCGCTCACAGTCACTCGACAAGTTAGACCTCATCCCTGCACCCCAGAATTTCAATCTCATATAAGTAACAAATTATACAACATGATCACCATTATGCAATACAACTGTAGAGCATATCACTCAAACAGACACGCCATCTCTCTCCTCATACAAGAACACAACCCAGACATCCTCCTCCTTAACTCAACATGCACAAACACCAAAATCAAGCACTTCGGCTACACAAGCAGACAATCACCCCACGAACTATTCGAGGGCGTTGCAATCCTCATCAGATCCTCCATGAAACACGAATTCATCACCAACTTTGCTTTCAAGCACTTCATGGCCGCCAAGATCTACACTCAACACGGACAGATTATCATCTGCACAACATACTCAAGACCTAACTCGCGTATCCCCTTCACAGACCTAAACTCCATCTTTAACAACTCACACCTACCTGTAATACTAATGGCCGACCTCAATGCACACCACACCGCATTCCAACACAACCGCATCGACCCCCTTGGCCAACAACTACACGCTTTGGTCACTCACAAAAACCTTCACCACATTGGCCCTTTCTTCCCCACATTCTACGCTGCTCACGGCAAAGGCACTCCAGACATCGTCATCACCAACACCCCTGCCCTCCAATTCCAACACTACATCACTCCCGGCCCCCTATCAGGCTCAGACCACATTCCCATCACTCTTCACCTCTCCAACAATCCCATCCTCCTCCCAACAACCTCACCTCAATACCAGTATCAACACGCAGATTGGGATGCCTTCAAAAAAACACTCTCTGAACAACAATACACACTCAACCTCGAACACCAACCCACTAGGATGATTGAGGAAACCTGGACACACCTTTTCAACACTATCACCGCCATAGCAGATACCCACATTCCTAAACACCGGTTCAAGAAAAAATACTCCTTCACACCCTCCATAAGAACTCAACGCCTACTTCACTGCTACAGGACACGATTCGAACTAAACAAACTTAACCTAGCACCAGTTTCCACAGACATCTCCACACTAAGAACACACATCATCCATAGCCTCCGTCAAGATCATGAGGTTCACTGGGCAAAACTCGTAGAGGCTGCCCAGGAACACAGAACACATAACCCCCGAGAATTTTGGCAAAGGATCGCCAAGCTGAAAGGAACTGCAAAACCCCCCTTTGATCACCTGCTAGTAAATGGTAGGAAAATCAATGAGCCAGCCGACGTAGCACAAACACTAAAACAACACTGGGAACACATTTTCCACCCACACCCCCCCACACAACAAAGGTACATCTTAAACCACATAAACAACATCACCACACACATGCAAACACTTCACGACAGAACAACTCCTGACAACACAATAGATACCTCCACTCTCACACAGGACCACACCCTCACTGCTCCTTTCACCCCAACAGAAGTCGCACAAGCACTGGACAAAACCAAAAAGAAAACACCAGGTGACAGCAATATTGGTCAAGCAATCCTGAAGCACCTGCCCCGAGAAACAATCACAGCCATTACATACCTCTACAACACCCAACTGGCTACAGGATACTTCCCAAAGCTCTTTAAGACAGCCACAGCCGTCATGATACCTAAACCAAACAAAAACCCAACAGATCCTCAAAACTACAGACCGATCAGCATACTAGAAGTCTTAGGCAAAACTTTTGAAAGACTATATAACACCCGCCTCAGATACCACCTTGAAGATGAACAACTACTGTCCTACAAGCAGTTCGGCTTCAGAGCACACCACTCAACTCAAGACGCACTCAATATAATCACAAACTACCTCCACATGAACAAAGATGCATACAAGATAGCACTCATTACAAAAGACGTACAAAAAGCCTTCGACACAGTTTGGCACGATGGATTACAGTACAAGATATGCACCAATTTTAACCTCCCTCAAAAAGCACAACAATTACTATGTAACTTCCTAACAGACAGAAAAATGAGGATAAAAGTCACACCTGCCTACTCTGACCACTTCACACTGCATGCAGGAGTCCCACAAGGATCAGTCCTGTCCCCAACACTATACATTCTTTACACAAACGACTTACCCGACCCCTTACACATCGACTCTCTGACAATACAGTACGCCGACGATGTAACCCAACTAGTCAGACACAGAACTCTTGATCACCTAACAGACAAAGCTCACAGGGAACTCGAACAAGTTACACAATGGGAACTCCGATGGCGAATACAAACCAACCCGAACAAAGCACAAATCACCTACTTCGGCACCAAAAGACGACAACCACGTCACATTTACCTAAACCCCTACATCGCCTACCCTTCACCTATAACTATCAAACGAACAAACACAATCCTAGGAGTCACATTCAACGACACCCTCACCATGACACTACACACCAATATGAAGGCTTTGATCGCAAACAAAACACTCGGGAATATATACAGATTCAGAACCGCATCAATCAAAACCAAAACACACCTATTCAAAGCCCTCATACGCCCACTATTGACTTATGCACCTAACACACTCCAGCTAGCACCACCATCAAGCGCCAAGAAACTTCAAGTCATACAAAACAAAGCACTAAGATTCATCCATAACACACACTGGTCATCCTTCACCCGAAATAGTCATCTACATGAACTCAGCTCCGTCCCCCCACTTAACATCTACTGGAGACAACTAGGTGACAAACAAATAGAATCACTCCTCACTACTTACCCTCAATGGGAGGATTATTTCGACAACATCATACTCCCACGCAGATTCAGAGACAGAAATCCCTCCATACTAAACAGACCAAACACTCCCCTCCCACCTCCCTTGTATTAATAACTTCCCTATAACCACACCCAAAAAAAAAAAAAAATAAAAAAAAATAAAAAATAACCATTCTACCGTTAACTAACCACACCCTATCACTCCTCCCAAAATAAAAACCTAACATACCCAGCCGTTACTAGCAATCCCACACAAAATAATAAATAACCATTCTACCATTAACTAACCACACCCTATCACTCCTCCCAAAACAAATACCTAACTTACCCATCCCATACTAACTCGGATGACATGTACGTTTCCCTTAGCCAATAAGGTCGGGGAGAGTTCCACAGTGCCTGTACGCAAGCCCTCCCTCAAGAATGTTACCTACACTGTTTTATGGGCACCTCCCTTAGCCAATAAGGTCGGAGAGGTGTGCCTAATAAAAACGGTACCAAATTGCAGACGACATTGAACGCCTCCTTTAGCCAATAAGGTCGGGGAGGGGTGCAATGTACCTGTACACAAACCCTCTCCCTCAAGAATGGGGCCAGAACTCACAATACCTGCAAGAGCCTACCGCAATTGCAGAAGTCCTTTACTAGCCAAAGGGAAGAAAGAATGCAATGATTAACCCAACTCTGCCAACTACTAACAAAACCTACAATCCTCCCAAAAGAAAAACTTAACCCACCCAACCTTACTCACAATCCCTCCTATAAAAAAAAAAAAAAATGCTAACTCTCCATCCAATCACTAATCAACACCTTCAATCCTCCCAAAAGAAAAACTTAACCCACCCAATCGTACTCACAATCCTCAAAAAAAAAAAAAAAAAAGCTAACTCACTATCCAATCACTAATCAACACCTTCAATCCTCCCAAAAGAAAAAACTTAATATACCCGACCTTTCTAACAAGCCCTTCGACCCTCCTAAAAAAAAAAAAAAAAAAAAAACAAATAAATAAATATAAAAAAAAACTGACTCAATACAACTATTCATTAGCAACACAAATCATATCACACCTAAGGAATCCTTCCATACTATAAATTAACCCAACAACCTCAAAAGCCCCCTCTCTCTCCTCGCCTCCCCTCTCCTCTCCTCTCCTCCCCCCTCCTCCCGACAACCGAACCATACCTGACCTTATATCAATTATCCTAACCCTCCCCCTCTCCCCTTACTACATTTCCACGCAAACGCATACACACTCACACAACAACCCCCCCGAAGCAAAAAAGTAATTCACCTCAACTCAACATACAACCTCCACCCCCGCCAATCCCCAAACACAAACTCCCCCACCCCCGCCAGACAAAGCCTCTCATAACACCACAACTCTCCAAAACCAAATCAAACATACCCAACCTCTATACCAGCCACTGTCAACATTATCGACCTAACTCAAAACTGAAACCAAACAACCTATATCTCACTCTCATCTCCGTTCACAATTTGACAAAGCTCAAATCTGTCCCCTGCTATTACTAAATAACTCTCCTACGATACACTCAACCTTCCTTACTACGAATACTTTGACATTTCAAGCTCAAAGATTCAAAACTCTTCCTCCAACTCTCTCCATTTCTCTCTGACATAGCTGAAAGACCCACAACTCTCAGAAACAAATCAAAACATACCCAACGTCTGTAACATCCAATTCTCAATAAAATCGACCTAACTCAAGACTGAAACCATTCAGCCTATATCTCATTCTCGTCTCCGTTCATAATTTGACAAAAAAGCTCAAATCTGTCTGCTGCTATTACTAAAAACTCTCCTACGATACGCTCATCCTTCCATACTATGAATACTTTGACATTTCAAGCTCAAAGATTCAAAACCCTTCCTCCAACTCGCTCCTTTCCTCTTTGACATAGCTCAAAGACTTTACCTTCATCTTTATCCAAACAACCCTACGACTAGCAAAATTTCTATATTTTCACCTTCTCTGTTTACTTTGATCGTGTGTGCCTGTGCGTCCATCCACCTGCGTTTGTCGGCTTGCGCCGCCGCCGTGGCGGGGCGGTTCTTCCTACGCTTTGCCAACACTGCCCGAGCTAAGACGACAATCAGAACACCCGCGTTGGCCCTTTGCTTGCTCGGACCTGCTCCCGCCCTCCCTCTGCCTCGTCCTGATTGTGGTTGTTGCACCCTCAGGGCATTTTGCCTACCCCCTCACGCAAGCGGTGTTTAGCCACTGCACCTGTTCTCTCCTTCTAAAATTCACTTCCATCCTCCCTATATTCTTCCTCTGAACCTCCTTCCCCCCTGTCACTAGCATTTTCTTCTTCTTCTTCCAGGGACCTCTTTCTAGAACCTTCACTGCTAAAGCCTGCCAGCCTGTTTTTCAACCGTTGACGACTTGAACGAAATCGACCACCTCACCACCATCACTACACACAACCGGTAAGCTCGTTGCAGACAACGCCCTTTCTGTGCTTCCCTACTGATCAGGGGTGACTCCTGATCAGAGGCGGCCCTGATCGGGTGATCTGTAACGGCTTTCTGTAGCGGATTTGGGCCGCGATCCCATTGGTGTTACTTGCACCTCTGGCTGTTTTACCTTGTTCTTCCTTCTTTTTTCGCTCTGGCCTGGGGACCTGCACCCTAGAGGTGTATTCGTCCTTGGGTCCCCCCTGTAACTGTTCACCTCCACTGTAGGGGTTTGTGAACACGAAAGGGGGTAGGAGCAGAACCCACCTCTCCGCCGAGCCTTCCTGGGAAACCGTGATCGTGCGTGTTCCACCTAGGAAGGGGGTCGCAAATCCTTAATCCTCCACCCCTCCCCCGAATAGGTACACATCAAGTTCACGCCTATAAGTGAACATTCAGTAACACTAGGGAAATAGGATCCCCTGACGGGGCTTTCGGGACAGTGTTGCGGGAACCACTCTACGACCACTCGACCAACAAGTGGCGGTGGGGAGTGTTGTAATTCTTGTAACAAACTCTGTCCTGGAATAGGTAGGTCTCAAGTCTGAAATCACGCAAGGGTGGCATGTCCACCACACACCCTCTAGAATGAGGGCACACCGGATACGGATACGCTCCCATGAAGGGGGCGTGACTGACGGAAGAAAAAATGAATTAGCAAGACTCCTTACTACAACACTACTGATCAAAATTTCCAACCTTATCACGACCAAGGACTCCTTCATCGCCCTGTGCCTGACTGAGAATGATGTTGACCAACCCCTATCGAACGACAGCACAAAGAAACTGAAGTCCGCGAAATTCGAAGTTGCAATCCCTCCTCAACTCCGAGCGAGGAAGTCAATCGTGATCAAAAAATTAGATAAAGCAATCACTGAAGAATCTAGCGAACAGGAATTGGCATCTGATATAGAAGACAAAAATGAATGGGCCAAGGTGGAGGAAGTTGTCAAGCTGCCCAGACTGCCATCCATGCTGAAAATACGGTTCACTGAAATAGCCATGGCCCAAAAAGCAATCCAGGAGGGACTGTGTCTCTCCTACTACCACGTCAGCAGCAGCCAGGTGGAGCAGGAGGAATTCTTCCCCATAACTCCATGCTGGAATTGCTACCAATATTCACACATGGTAACAGACTGCCCTAACAAGGACACTAAGCACTGCTCAGAATGCGGGAATAAGGGGCACACCTTCAGAGAGTGCAAAAACAAAGACAACCCCAAATGCCTAAACTGCGAAGGGGATCACAGAACACTGGCTACTCGCTGCCCCATACGAAAAGCGATAGTCAATCAAAAGAAGGAGAAGGAGAGGGAGAAGACACAGGAACAGCAAAACAAGACATACTCAGCTGTAACCAAACTAACCAGAGAAACGACAAAGATCCTCGAAAAAGTCGCCACACCACCCCCCGCAAACCAACCTATTGTGCTTCAGCTTGGAAATAATCTTTCTGTAAAAATAATGACATCCATAATCCACGCCCACATAATGAATATAGCCAGACCTGGAACTTTCGCCAAGGCAGCAAGAGACATGTTCGCCGCCAACAACCTGCCAGATATGGAATTCCCAAATGATGTGCCTTCCTCTGAAATCTTCAACTTCATTTACAAATCAGAGAGCACTGAAATCCAAATACCAACAACTCACGAACCATCAACTCACGAACCATCAACACAAGAACAGACTACCTCAGACATACAACCCGAGCCAGCAAGCGATGAAGAATCAATGGAAGACTCAAGCGAAGATGAAACCACCACAATAACAGAACAAGCCGCCAGAGTCAAAACCCCAAAAAAGAACCAAACAGGAACTAAGGTACCACCTGCTACGGAGAACAAAGACCTAGGGCATGAAACTGGTGTCCGATTTTACTCCACTACAGCTCCTCCCATAGTCTCAAAAGAAAGATTAATGGCAGAAATAAGGCAAGGCAAGATCAAATACACATACTCAGACAAAAACCTAGATGACTCACATATTGAAACACTAATGAAGAAGGGAAGAATCCTCACAAAACACAACAGAATAGAAAGAGTTGATCAGTCAACATTTAAAAAGATCCGCTTGGGCCTGGACAGGAGGCTGTCAGGGGAGCACCGGTCAGCAAAAATGGCGCAAACCAGCTCTAGACACCAGCCTTCATAATAAATAAGCTAAAAATAATCCAACACAATGTCTTAGCATGGATCCCACAAAGAGCAAGCGAATTATACAACACATACCGTAACATAGACCCAGATATTATTCTCATCAATTCGCATGGAAAGAAAAACTCAGAAAAAATAAAACTATTTAACTACACAGTATACCAAAAAAACAACCAAGACACACCACATGTTGGAATAGCCATAGCCATCAAACGAAACATACAACACAAGATACACGACTCATTTCAGGAAAACTTTCTGGCGATCGAAATTAACTGCCCAACAGGACCTATTATAATCGGCACCTGTTACCTCCCTCCAAGAAGACCCATATTCCCATTAGCAGACATGCTCAAACTCCTGAGAAGAAACATACCAGGATATTTCTTGGGTGATTTAAATGCTCGACATCGCGTCTTGGGACACCAGGACAACAACGCCGTGGGCAAGATTTTAAACATATTACTGAGTCACGGCAACGCAATTCACCTCGGCCCGGAATTCCCCACATACATCAGTGCAGGTAAAATCGGACATCAAGACATAGTATTAACAAACCAGCATCACCATCTTAACCTGCAAATGGAACCCGGCCCAATAACCACCAGTGACCATCTCCCTATCGTAGCCACACTCTCCACGTCGCCAATTCAGATCCCTGCCAGGACGAGATACAGCTACAGCCGATCCAACTGGGAGGAATTCCAAAATGAGTTAAGCAACCACCAAATAACCCGGCTAAACAACAAACACACCTCCCAAATAGACAGCACACTGGAGACATGGTACGGAAACGTGATCCAAGCAATGGAACACCACATACCCACGACCACTCACCGCACATTACCACACCCCCAATACACACATCAATCAAGAATTTTACAGACACAGTTTAGTAACTTATTCAAATTAATCCTAGAACATGGATGGACGCCAGAATACAGAATACAATATTACACCATACACGATCAACTAAGAGACATGTCCAAAGAAGCATACGTGAATAACTGGGAGAAATTAATAACAGACACAGAAGCAACTTACCACGACCCGAAAAAATTCTGGCGAAAAATTAAAAACCTAATGGGAATCTCAAGCAACGAGTCAAACTACATTTTAAATAGCAACCAAATCAAATTAACTGAACCCAAAGAACAAGAACCTGAATTCAGAAAATACTGGAGCAAAATTTTTCAAATAAGCCAAGAAGATAACCTGAACTTCTGTATGAATACCGAGCAACAAGTAACCAATCACATGACACACACAACCCACATCTGGCACCCAAGTCCCAGCATAGACACAAACGCTTTGGACGATCTTTCCACACTGATTCAACCAATCACCGCAGAGGATATTCAGAAAACAATAATCAGTTTCAAGAATAAGGCCCCGGGCATCAGTAAAATTAACAAACCCATACTCCAGCATCTACCAATCAACATGATACACCAACTCAGTCACATTTTTAATGCAGCACTTGCCTCTGGCTACTTCCCAAGAAAATTTAAAACAGCAATCATCAGACTTATATCAAAACCAGGCAAATCCCCAACCCAAGTAGCAAACTACAGACCAATCTCTCTCCTAGAAATACCGGGAAAAATCCTAGAAAAAATAATTAACCGCCGACTGAGAACACACCTCGAATTTGAGGAGAAATACAACCCCAGACAGCATGGATTTAGAAAACATAGAGGAACCCATACAGCCTTAGCCCTAATTTACGAAAACATAGCAAACGCGATGCACAACAACGAGCAATGTAACGTAGTACTAAGGGACGTAGCTAAAGCATTCGACAAGGTCTGGCACCTAGGACTCAAATACAAAATTACCACCCAAGAACTTCCCAACAACTTTACTTCCTTTCTTTGCAACTTCCTCGACAATAGAGAGGCCAAAATTATCATAGGTAACCACACAGGCCCAAGCTTCAAATTATACAGCGGAGTACCACAGGGAAGCAACCTCTCGCCAACACTCTACACAATATATACGGCGGACATGCCACCTCCTGTACACGGAGAATATGTAGCCTATGCTGATGACGTCACACAAATCATCCGACATCCAGGCAAGGGCAAACAGATGATGGCAAGGATAACAACCCACGCCATCGAGCAAATCAACGAATATGAAAAAAAATGGAAAATTTAAACCAATACACAGAAACTAATGATAATACATATTGCCAGAAAAAACCCTACACCAATCACAGTTAACAACGTACCTATACAATACTCCAACCAAAGTAAAATTCTGGGACTCACAATAACAAGAACAGGCATAGCAAAACACGTAAAACAACGCAAACAGACTGCCCAATCACAACTCACGAAACTAAGACGATTCAGCAAAATGGACACCAAAATTCAACTACACCTATACAAAGCACTTATCCGCCCACACCTAGAATATCCACCAATACCACTCAACACGATCAGCAAATCCAGTCAACTTAAACTTCAAGCAGTACAAAACAAAGCTATCCGTAGAGCATCAAAGCAACTTCCGCCATACACCACCAAAATACAAGAACTACACGAAGTATTCAATATAGAACCACTGAACATACGTACACACAGCCAAGCACAGAGAGTATGGACCAAACTTGAAGAGATGGAGGACCCATTATTCTCCAAGTTAAAAGAAGAAGGAACAACTAAAACACACAGCTGGTGGCCTAAGAGCTTCCATGCTGACATTACAGAACAAGAACCACTCTACACAAAGAGGTAAACAAATAACACTACCACCGGACAAATAAAAATTAACACCCATTACAATAATGAATATCTAGCTAGCTTAACTCCTCCCCCCTCCCTCCTCAACCTCCTTCCCTGAGCGGACGGGCTTGTGCTGCACGCTGCCTCCACCCAATCATATCAACTCGTCTCCGCTAGGTGGACAGCCCACCTGCTATCTACCCCTCCCACTCTTCTTCCCGTTTCCACGCTTTACTTCTCTCTCTCTCCTCTCCTTTCCCAGTGCAAAGTCATTTGCCACTTTACTTCATTATCATCATCATCATCATCAAGGGAGGACATCCTACACTCAACTACTGGACCAGGAACATCTCTCTCAGCTCCTCACCTAGTCACGCCTAAGCACTGCGCTGTACAACAATATATATACAGGAAGCGCATCGTGAGTTTCTATCCAACCTCATTCCTGAGTGAAGGTATCTACATGTACGTACGTTTGTGTGCCCATACAAAGAGATAATAGACAACTAAAGAGAATTGACAACTGGCCACATACAGTACGCTACAATCTTGTTACTATGCCAAAGAAAGTAGTTCCACAATGTTCAGTTTTATATTAGGAGGGATAGCCCTCACTAGATAGCAAGTTCCTCATAATTGATATTATAAGTAATACCCCAAACGACTTAATCGTGAGAGGGAGAAACTTAAGGTCAATTTGAGATAGAAGAAAACTTGGCTTACCTCTATACTTTAACAAACTTATCCTGGCAAATCAATCTAAAGATGGTGGTTGAGATACTATTAATTACTTTATGAACGCGCATGCGTGCGTAGTGTCAACAAAGGCTGTAAGAGACTGCTCCTTAAAATTCGTATTTCTGACGAATTCAGCGCGTCTACCAATCCCAGCCTGTGCAGACAACTATAGTAAGACCCAGTTATCAGCACAGTGGCATATATTGTTTTGTTACTTTTGGACTTTGTCATTTTTTGGGGATAAAACATCTGGTCCTACCACCCGATCCCTCTGAGCAAAGTTTTTCAAGTTTGCGCATGCGCAATGTGATAGTGTGACGTCATTACCACTCCACCTGACTGCAGTGTTACCAACGTGCCCTATGCCCGCCTTAAACGCTCCCGTTCGTTGGAAACGGCGGCAGTAGGTGACAGTGATGCTGACGACTTTCTTCTTGAAGACACGTCAAAGAAGAAGCAGAAACCTCAGAAGTCAGGGTCTCCAGCAGGGGCCACGGCTCCCCCTTGCACCCCTTCTGGGGCTATAGAGGGTGGACTCCTGTCATCGGGGTCCCCAAGTGAGCCTACATGTGGCTCAATGACCGACCCTCCGCCGACGATGGACATAGGGGATTCCCTTTGTCTCCCTGCCCCGTCGCGCCTTCGTCGTCTCGCCTTCCCTCGGGACTTGCCTCTGAGCACACGGACGACCTGGTTCTTCCGTCACTGCTCTCCACTTCAGGACTCAACACTTCGCCTCCGCCGAGGTCCCACAGCCGTGATAGTCACCACACAAATGGACGAGACGGTACGCCTGCTCACTCAGGTGGGCTTTCCTGCTCCCCAGGGGGAGGTGATGCTGAAGTTCACCATCATCACCCCAGAAACTCGTCGTACCAAGGTAATGGTTCGCCACGTACCCTGGGAGATCCCTATCGACGATCTTCGCCCTCTTCTCCCACAACTACTGGACATGGAACGCCGCATCAACCCGGTCTCCAAACGTCCATCCAACGAACTCATCGGCTGGTGGGTGGGCCCCCTCCCCCCGAAGGTGAATGTAGGACCAATTCACAACTGTCCTCTCGACCGATTTATCGGAACCCCGAAAATCTGTGGTCGTTGCCAATCGTGGAAACACCGCACCTGGGAGTGCACGAGGATGGTCGCCTGCGGTTTCTGTGCAGGTCCTCACGACACAGTGGAATGCAAATCGAAAATTCAGAACAAAATCCCAGTTATTCCACGGTGCGTCAATTGCCATGGCAGTCACCACGCCTGGAATGCCAATTGCCCACAGCGTCCTGGCACTCGCCCGGGGAAAACTTACCTTGTACCACCGCCCTCGTCTCTGACGAAGCCCCTGTCAACCAAACCTCAATCCTATCCACCACCGCCTCTTCCATCCACCAAGGATTTCCCATTGATCTCCTCTCCTCTACCACCCCCTCCATCACCCCTACCACCCATCCTTTCTCCCCTCCCTCCCTCTCCCTACCGTTCTTGGAACAAGGTCGTTGCCGGCCCTGCCACACAGTCACCACCATCTCCTGCCCACCCGGACCCCCGCTGTCTCTCACCAGCACCACCACCTCTTACTCAACTGAACCCTCACCGTCCCTCTCCGTCGCTACCACCACCACATGCCCAGTCGGGCCCTCGGCAATCCTCGCCGCCACCTCCAGCTCATGCACAAGTACACCAAGTTGGTTCTATGGAAACAATCACTCTCCGTCTGGATCGCCACTCCAAGCAAATCAACCTTCTCTCAGCCCAACTCGACTTGTTTGTGAAAACAATTGCGACATTGCAGAAGCAACAACAACTCATTCTGGACACCCTGACCCAACAGGGGCGCATTTTGCAAGCCCTGATGACCCGCCTCCTTCCATCTCCCGAGATGGAGGATCCATCCCTCGCTCTCCCACTCCTCCCTCTCCATTTCTCTCAACAGAATTTGGTACCTCCTCTGGAGCCCTGTCTAGCCCCTCCGACTCATCTCACACCGGAGGCCGTTCCCTCCTCTTCTTACAATGGAACATCCAGGGACTTAGACCTCGCCGGACAGACCTCGCCCAGTTTGTGCTCTCCCATCAAGTAGATGTTGCTCTACTTCAGGAAACCATCACAGACGATGTTACTCCACTCCGCCTCTCTGGCTATTCTGTTTACACCCTGCCTCGGTACCGTGGGCAGGCTCGTGGCCTCCTCACCCTTGTGCGTAACACCATTCCATCTGTTCGTCTCCCTTCACCTGACTCACATGGACCCCCGTCTGAATTACTTTCTGTCTCCCTTACTCTTGGTGACCGGACCCTTCGTGTAGTCAATGTTCATTTCAAGAGTGATTCTCTGGACCCCCAGGTTCTTCACGACCTCCATGATGGGGTTCCCACTATTGTTCTTGGCGACTTTAATGCCCGCCATCCCACTCTTACTCCGGATCATCCCACTCCATGTACCCTTAATGGATCACATCTCTCACAGTTTCTTAATGGGGATGATGATGTTCGCTTTCTTTGTCCTGACGATCCTACTCGCCTCCCCCATAGTTTCCTTGATGTTGGCTTACTATTGAACGGTCATACTTCCTTTCATCCTACCGTCTGCACCGAGCCTGCTCTGTATAGTGACCATCTTGCCGTTACTACCCATCTCAGGCTCTCCTTCTCTGCCCCGACATCAACTCCTTATCGATCCCCTCGCCTTCGTCTCACACAAGATGCTGTTCCTTCCTTTACCCAATACCTTTCTACCTGGGCGGATTCCTATGTTGTCCCTCAGTCCCTTGACTCTTACAGCGCTGATTTTGTTGATGCCGTGTATGACTCTGTCAATCGCGCTACCCCTCCACGCCCTCCCCGTCACCCCAGAAGTGCCACCAACTACTGGTATCGTATCCCTGCCATGAGACATCTCCGGCAGGTAACCCGTGATCTCCACTCTGCCATACGGAGGTCTCGGTCTCCAGAGGACTGGGAAGACTTCAAAAATTGGTGCTCCTTTGCAACTCAGGAGCGCCGTCGGATACGTGAGGCGGACTGGCTATCCTTCACGGGATCTCTATCGTTCCAGTCGTCACCCTCTTATGTATGGAATCGGATTAATGCTATACGGGGTACTCGACGGAGGCCTCCTCCCCACCCTGACCCCGCCTCCCTTGCCTGCTCTTTAATGGAGGACTGGGCACGAGCTTCCTCCCCTGAGGCACTTCCAGATCCAATGCAGGAGGCAGTGCAGGCCCGCATCGATGCGTCTGAGCCTGTTGTTCGTGCTGCTCTTACCTCCCCTGCCCCCACTGATCATCCCATCACACAGTTCGAGCTTGACAGTGCTCGTCGCTCTAGAAAAGACACCTCTCCTGGGGATGATCAGATAACCTACTCCGTCCTCAACGCCTGTACTAATATTCCTAACGGCCCCTTGCTTGCTCTCTACAATATGTCTTATGAACATGGGGTTCTCCCGTCCAACTGGAAAAATGCCACTATTATCCCCATCCCTAAGCCGGGAGATCCTGGGAAATATCGACCCATTAGTCTTACCTCCTGTGTTTGCAAGATGATGGAGAGGGTACTCCATCGTCGCCTTCTTCACACCATAGGCGGCTTCCACAACTCCCTCAATGGTTTCATTCAACATCGCAGCACAGCACACTCCATTGCTTCCTTTTATTGCAATCAGACTGCCCGCGTCTCCGTCTTCCTTGATATCAAGGGAGCCTTTGATACGGCTCAGCCTGCCCTCATTTTAGCTGAACTTGCACGGTTAGGGGTTAAAGGGAGACTTCTACAATGGATCGCCTCTTACCTCACTGGACGTCAGGCCCGGGTTCGCGTTGAAGGCTCTATGTCTCCTGTTCAAGAAATGAACCTCGGCACCCCTCAAGGTGGAGTCCTGAGTCCCACCTTGTTTAACACTCTCATGCACTCCATTGCATCACTCCCGTGGCCGACAGAAGTTGTCCACTCAGGATATGCCGACGATGTCCTCCTCCAAGCCCCTGACTACCTCAGCATGCAGGAAGCCCTTGATCTGGTCTCCAGAGAGTGTGATTCACTTGGTTTCCTTCTTTCAACTGCGAAAACAAAAGCCATGTGGCACGGTCGTGTTGTACCTCCACCCCTTTTCTTATCAGGAACGCCCTTGGACTGGGTTAATGAGACAAAATACCTGGGTGTGTATGTAACTCGCACACGTTGTCAGATCCCTGAAGTCCGCTATCTTCGAGACATATGTTTTCGGCGTCTCGCTCCCCTCTCTACCATGTGCAGGGGTTCCCTTGGTGCCAGCATCCCTGTACTTCTCACCATGTACAAGTCTTTTATTCGTTCCTGTGTCGACTACGCCGCCCCTGCCCTCGTCAACATTAGTCGGACTGCTGTCAACCGTCTCGAAGTTATCCAGAGGAAAGCTGCTCGTATCATCCTTGGGGCTCCTCAGTGGACACGCTCTACTTCTCTATATAACGAACTTGGTCTTTCCCCCTTACAGGATCGTGTCCAGGAGTTTTACCTAAAAACTGCCGTTTCCATTCTACGGGATCCTAGGGGCAACTATGTCCAAACCAACTTGACTCCTGCTGTTCGAGACCGACCTCCATCTAGAAGACAGTGGCGAGGGTCACTCATCCGAGCCCTTCAGGAACACGACCTCCTGCCTGATATTGTTGTCACCCCTGCTGTTGGTTCGTCTCCTTCTCCCTGGCTGGATTTTCAACCTGAAGTGATTGCCCTCGGTGGACCGCTCCCGAAATCCCAGGTGAACCCTGTTATTCTCTGCAAATACCACCTCTCCAGGATCGCTCACTGGTCCCCAGGTAGGGTCGTCCTCTACACTGATGGTTCTGTTGACCCCGCTACAGGTAGGGCCGGGGCTGGTGTCTACATCTCCCGTCCTCATGCCCCTGAGCCTATCAAACTGTCTCTCAGAGTTTCTGACGGGGCATCCTCCACTCAGGCTGAACTAATAGCCCTCCTTGCTGCCCTTCTCGCTGAGGAAGAAGCAGATGGTTTCTGCCCCTTGCTTGTCTGCTGCGATTCCAGGTCTGCTCTCGACGGGATCGCATTTGGATCTGGGGAAAATAAGGACCTCATCCTCCGAATACGAGGGTTAACATCCACACTTCAGGATGAAGGCCGTCCTGTGACATTCCTATGGATACCTAGTCATGTCGGTATCTTGGGGAATGAGGCAGCAGATGACCTTGCCAAGACTGGCTGTAACAAGGCCACACCTGACTACGTTGTTCCTCGAACACTCTTACAGATTAGGACCCAAATCCGCCGCAAACAGAGAGAAGCTCGGGAAGCAGCCATCCCCCTGGACTCCCCGCCCACATGGTACGATGTCCTCCGTAAACTTCCTGACTTCTCGTACGTCTACGGGAAAGGGTCGCGGAAGGGGGACGTGATTGCTGCCCGTATCATCATTGGTTATGACTTTGCTTGGGAGATTGGTATCCCCACATCCCCTGAGCAACGCTCTTGTGCGTTATGCAGAAGACCCGACAGCCGCACCCTTATTCACTACCTCCTAAGATGTCCCCACACACAACGCTTCCGTGACGCCTGCTGGACCACCACTCCACGACCCCCTGACGGAGACACGATGATCCTCCCAATATTGGCCAGATATTTTGTAAATAATATTAATTATGTGTTAAAGGAACATCCTTCCTTCCTTAGGCTTTAATAAGCCCCTTTATAATATTTATACTGTATATACTTTTCACACTTGCCAGATGATTCTGGTGTCATTGTACAGGGGTACCTAGTGACAGCACTAGGATCCCGCTTCCTCTATCAAGGAATAAACAATTGAAATTGAAATTGAAATTGAATTACTTTATTTTGGATCTAATTTGAAATCATCTTGATTTAGACACAAGAAAAACGCGAAAATAAATATCAATAGTTAACATTTTCTAGCCCCGTATGTTTGTAAATGAATAAAGTTTATAAAGCCAAACTTGTTTATTTCTATCACATGCTCTTATTTTTAATTTGGAAATTTTTATTTTAGTATACTACGAATTATAGAAAGAGTAATCATTTTATTTGTTTGTAAAATGAGATAAATAACATAAAAAAGAAGGTTCAGCGCAATGATGGTCAGTCAAGTAAGGTTAGGGTTCAGGATGATCATGTTCGTGCATACTTACCTGGCACAAGAGATACCGTGATCACGAAGGCGGTTTTCCCAGGGTGAGGCTCACCATTGCACTCCGGTGATGCTGACCCTTGCGATTAACCCAAATGTGGTTAACTCGGGTGTGCAATTTTTGTTAGCGGGGGACTGCGTTCGCGCTATCCCCCTTATACATATCATAAGGGACTGTAAACGAAATATAAAGTAAGGTGCAGCGGCGTATTTGCACCGCTTAACAAGGTCTCTGTTAATAAATAGTACTTGATTTATGCTTAAGCGTCAGCGAAGAATTTTTTTCTACGCTACTTTTACATGATTTGTATTTTGACAATTTTGTGTGAATGAAAAGATTTTCAAACTCTCCAATTGATGCCTAGTAACTCATAATACTGAAAGAAGTTTTTAATAGTCTGTTAGGAAAACGTGTTAATCTAAATTTTTGCCAGTATAATATCGAGACATTTTTTTGAGATTAAAAACTTTGATTGAGACAGAAAAAAGGAGTGTTATGTCCTCATGACACAATAGAGAACTTCAAAATATTAACTGTACTCATGTTGTGAAATGAGCCTGAACTTATCCTAATGTTATATCCAACGTTATCCTTGCCAGGTCCTAACACACCTCTTATCCATGTTTGTCACATCATACTCATGCATGTGTAACTCCGCATATTGTAACCTACCAAGGACCGAATAAACGGACAATTACATCCTGCTTTTTTGCAACCCAGAAAGAAGTCGCACCTGTGTCTGACCGTGACATATATACAGCGATTATAAGACATTATATGCCCATGGCCATCTTTAAATAAAAGGTAATATATTTGCTTTAATTTCTACCCATGGGGAGTGGACCGATCCCGGAGATACTGCAATACCGGGCCGATCCGCGGCAAAGGTGGAGCAAGCCCCTAGCACTTCGCCATGATCCAAAAATCAGTTTAATATCGAAGATCCCACATGGGGATCGTATCAGATATTAAGCTGATAAGAACAGATTTTATTTAAATGAATGATACATTGTTTTTTATTTACAATAGTTTGGGTATTCTAGTAATTTGTGGCAATTGGCTGACTATCTATTACATTTTATACATAGTGTTCCTATTCCACTAACTAGAACCTATTCTTTCTTCTATCTTGACTTTGGGTTTATTTCACCCTGCATACTGTCTAGCCCCTGAGGTATGTTCTATATAAATCATTCTCGACCAGCGAATGGCATCACTTACACACAGTTTCCTGAAGAGGCGCAGGTATCCCTTTGATGCCAGTCTCTTCGTCAGCTTCTCGTTCTCCGGGTCGTATGCTCCCAGGGGTCCCACCATGAATGCAGCCACCTTCACCTGCTGGTATTGTCTTCTCATCTCTGCTGCCAGTTCTGCATACTTTTCTTCTTTCCTCAGTCTTGCTTCTTTAAATGCCTCTTGTCCATTCTCGAATGGGCAGGTGACGTCGATCAGGATCACTTCTCGGTTCTTTTCAATCACCAGGTCTGGACGTCCATTGTCTGCTGCTCCTGGTACTCGTTCATTTGCCGACATGATCTTCCAATGTCGACCTTCTGCGGCTTTTCGTACTCTATCCACCAGGGCATTATGTCGCTTTTGCATGGCTCGAGAGTGTATCATGCAGTGGTTTACTACATGTGGGAGCGTTTCTTCTCTATTGCACCGACGACATCTCCGATCCCTATTCTGGCCTCGCTTCGCTCCATTGACGGGGAGTAGGTTCAGTCTTGCTCGGTGTATGAAACGCCAGTCTGCGAAGGTTGTATACGCTCCATTTCGAACAAATGCTGATGATGCTCTCTCTTGTGCTACGAGCTTCATCACTTTCCCTTGGTCAGGCTTATTCTGCAGAACTTCATCTCTCATCTGTCGTCGCTGGCTCCGGATGGTTTTGGCTACCTTCCTTCTATCTTTTTCTTCAATGATGGAGTCCGTGCATTTTATCTTGATGTTGTCTCCTCCCTCTGCTATCCAGGAAACCCCCATTCGGCCTGAGGCACACCTGGCTCTAGACCAGATGGTTTGGTGGTCTCCTCCTCGCGTTTGCATCTCTCCCTGTGTTAAGTACATGCATGCGTCGGTCATGCTTGGCTCCTGTCGTGTTGTCATTGTTGCCACTCGCCGGCATTCTTCTCTGGCTATTTCCCTGACGTCAGGATCCGGTGACGTGAGTAATTTATATGCGGTATCCACCAGGAAAATGTCAGAGTCTTCTGCCGCGAGTGGGACACCACACGCTCCAGCTTTACTGCTTCCGTACAAGTACTCATTCGACGCTCTTGACGGTAGATGTAGCGTGTGTTTAAGCATTGTCTTCATTTCGTTGTCCAGGTGTGCCCAGTCAGTTTTCCTCAATTGCCAAGTCCTCATTGCATGCACTCCTGCCGGGAACATGAATGTCTTGACTGCATCTATTCTCTGCCACGGTGCTAGCTTGCTTGTCAGTATTTTGGTCCCGAGTTGAATTAGTTCCTCTACTGTTTGGATGTTTGGCAGAAGATGGAACCCAACTGGTCGTCCCAAGAAGAGCGTTGCTTCGCCATCGCTCTTCCATTGGATGGGCGTTTCTCCCACGTAGAACTGTGTCTGGCGCATTCCTCGAGGTCTTCGTCCAGACAGGTGCAATGATGAGCTTTTGCTAGGATTTAGGTCCAGTCCCATCATACTGCATTGTTCTGTTGCTATGTAGAGGAGTTGCTGTAGATTATCTTGCTGTTTTGTAATGATGGTTATATCGTCTGCATATGCTAAGCATGGGTGCTTGTGCTGTTGGTCCAGTATCATTCCTTCGGCCGCGATTTTCCGCAACAGTGGTTCGACCGCTATATTGAACAGGAGACCACTTATTGGGCACCCCTGTTGCACACCGCATTGCACTGGTATCTCTTCTGTTTCTCCTTCCTTTGTTAGTATTCTTGTCGTCTTGCCACTGATGATGTCTCCTGCTACTGTTTCAAAATCCCGTCCCACCCCTATACGGTTGAGCGCTCTTTTAATGAGGTCCAGTGACACTGAGCCAAATGCATTGGTCAAGTCGAGTGCTGCTATGCAGGTATCGCCATTGTTCCGTCGTGCATCGTCCATGTGATGTTGAAGTATGTAGTTGTGTTCTATCACCCCATCACTTGGCATGAATCCTTTCTGTGCGGCGCACAGTACCTCGTTGTCAACGAGCCACCTTCTGAGTCGTGCTGTGAGGCATCCCGTGTACACCTTGTATATTGTGCGGCTCAGTGTTATAGGCCTCCAATTTGAAACGACTTCTGGGTTACCACCTTTTTTGGGGACAAGTATTGTTCTGTATCGTTTCCAGGAGACTGGTATTCTCTTGGCTCTGAGACACACGTTGAATATGGCTGCCATAACTCGGCAGCTTGGGTCAGCCTTTCTCCAGTTCTCATATGATATTCTGTCTTCACCTGGTGACGAATTCTCTGTTGCTGCTAGTTTTGTAAATACTTCCTTCTCTGTGAAGGGCTGCATTTCCATCTCTGGTCTGTCGTGTGGCGGTTCGGGAATGTGCTCCACGGTATTTAGGTCACAATCCTTTTCAACCATCATGTGTTGGAAGTGTTCCTCTATTCTCTCCTTGCTTATTTCACATCTTGCGCCGTTCCCTTCGGCAATTAGCCGTATTGCTCGGCGACGGTTGTATTTGTACAGCCTCTGGATCTGTTTGCAATCATTGGCATCGGTGATTTTCCTGGTCGTGTTCTGTCCTTGAGAGATGTTTATCCTGTTTGCCGCTTGTATTGCTACCTCGATCTCAATCAGTACTTCTTCAAATCTTGCCCAGTCCGGGTTCCGCTGGATCTCATACACTGTGCCCAGAAACGGCTCCAGTATCCATGTCTCCTCAGCTTCATCTCGCTCTTCATTTGGTTCAGGAGTTATGCCAATCTGCTCCTGTATGTTGCCTTCACCACTTAGTGTTTGAGTTGCTTCACTTTGCGATAGTGGTGTAGGGGATTCACTGAGATTACTTTGGCTTCCTTCATTTGTTTCTTGACTTTGCATTATCTGTTCCCCTGTTCGGGTACTGTCTCCACCATGTTCTTCATCGGGGCTTAGAGGTGACAGTGGCATTCTTGGCATGGGCAAGAGGGGTGTCAGGTCCCCTGGGTGCTGTGATTCCTCTCTTGGTGAGGGTTCATTTTGGAGCAGCTGGCTCGGCGTTATCGACCTCAGTCGCGTTTCTTGATCGTCTGGGCTCAGTGGTGACACTGGTGTACTTCTCCCAGAGACGGGGCGTGGTGTCTCTGGTCCCTCCACTTCTCCATCCCTGGGTGGAGGTGTCCATCTGTGCCTTTCTCGTTGCCCTTGTGTTTCTCTTTGCTGCTGTTGCTCGTAATTCTGTGGCTGCTCCCTCTGCTCGTTATCCCTATTTTCCCCAACTTCCTGTGAGGGCTGGGCGCTTGCTGGATTGCCTTCAGCCTGTTGGTTCCCCTGTCGTTGCTCCGCCTGACGTTGGTTGTCTCTCCTCCTCCACTGCCGTACATGTGTTGCTACCTTGTGGTTATTCAATCCTCTCTTCGTTGGGGCAGAGTAGTGGCAGTATTGCACGTCGCCCTGGAAACGAAAATGGGGAACCCTTTGCTCCTCCCTCATCTGCCTGTTGAGGATGCACGTGTGATTGCTTGGCCGGATAGTCAGTACCAGATAGCACCCTGCACACATGTTCATATATTCGTTGATTTTCTTGTTGTGGGCTTCCTTTAGATGTCGGACTAGTGATTGCTTGCAGCCAGACCACCCCGATGACGCACATTCCCATGGGCATCCCTGCGTCCTCTCTGTGCATTTGAAGGATGGTGGTGCAGGGAACCATATGGTCAGCATTCGGTTTCTTCTTTCCGGCTGGCGATCTCCTTCGTTTCTTCCCCTTGGCTCTTCGTCGTCCATCTTGCTTTACCCCCACGAACACCCACACACACATGACAACCCCCTTACCAGGGTGTACCCGCACTATCACGGTATTCCTGGAGGATCGGCCGAGAGTTGTGTACCGACCTCCCTTTCGCCATCACAAACCCACTCGATCGCAAGGTGATGGTTTACCGGGGAGGGACTTTGGGACGAATACACTTCTATGAGTGCAGGTCCCTCAGCCAGTACGAAGTAAGGAAGTACAGAGAGGAGGGAATAGCCACGTGTGAGAAGCACCCACGTGGGGTCCCGTGGGACCAGGTTTGGGGCTTTGCAGGCCCCCCCGGTATGTTTCCTCTCACTGCATGGTATTAGTAATAACCACAGCAATGGTGAAATACTGGGTTCCCTGCTCGCCACCTAAAACAACAAAGGAGTAACTCTGTTACTTTCACCCCCAGAACGTCCAAATCTGTGCTATTCCTTCTATGTAAAAAAGAACACTGATTATGTACTCTCCATTAAGCTGATAAGAACAGTTACTACACTTTGATCTTAGCCAAAATGCCGAGAAACGATGTCGATTGTTGTGTTGCAATCAAAGCAATGCACATTACACAATAACCTTACTTTAGTTTTAAATTGGTGCAACAAGAATTTATCTCGAGTTCTGTTTGCAGATAAACAGTCAAACTCCTTATGCATCAACACTAGTAATCTATAATAACAAAAACCGTAATTATATTACCAATTATTATACTATTCTTTACACTTCATTGTTATATTACCATTTACAATTTTTAGTTTTCCTTAATCTTAAAAAAAAATCACTTTTGTTCGTTATTTCTTTCTTTCATTCTTTCTTTCTTTTTTCTTTATGAACATTATTGACTAGTGTTAGTGAAGGAAGAAACTGGCATGTTTGAGGGACAGACTGAAGGACGCATACCCTACACTGTACTTCCCCATGAAGAGATACGCCCGTTGCCAATGTTTTTTAACTATGATACCAACAATACACCCGCTGTTTTTGTTATTTTATTTTTTACATAGAAGCTGGAAAACTAATTTCCGTTGCATTATAAAAAGTATAAATTACATTAAAAATGATAGTGCCTAAATGATTGAGACAATTACTTTATGAACCGTGTATGCCAACCTTAATGAAAAAATGAAGCTCCGCCCAGAGAAGTAGTTCCTGAAGTATTTGTAAAATGCTTACACAAGTATAAATATTTATTGCATATAATTGTAGAAAATTTGGAATTGTATCAATTTCTAGTTTGGTTATTAGTCAATTTTCCAATAAAATGATTCTGGGCTATATTGATCTCATTACTATGCCAAATAAAGTATTTCCACAATGTTCAGTTTTATATTAGGAGGGATAGCCCTCACTGGATAGCAAGTTCCTCATAATTAATAGATAAAGTACATAAGCAATATCCCAAACGACTTAATTGTGAGAGGAAGAAACTTCAGGATCAATTTGCTACAGAAGAAAACTTGGCTTACCTCTATACAAACTTATCCTGGCAAATCAATCTAAAGTTGATGGTTGAGATACTATTAATTACTTTATTTTGGATCTAATGGGAAATCATATTGAATTAGACACAAGAAAAACGCGAAAAATTATCAATAGTTAAAATTTTCTAACCCCTTATGTTTGTGTTTTGATGGAAATGAATAGTTTATAAAGCCAAACTTGTTTATTTCCATCATATGCCTCTCACTTCTAATGTGACAATTTTTATTTTAGCATATTACGAATTATATAAAAAGTTATCATATAATTGGTTTATAAATTTAAATAAATAACATAAGAGAGATGGTTCAGCACAATGATAGTCAGTCAAGTTAGGTTAGGGTTTAGGATGAACAATTCAGGGCATACTTACCTGGCACAGGAGATACCGTGATCACGAAGGCGGTTTTCCCAGGGCGAGGCTCACCATTGCACTCCGGTGATGCTGACCCTTGCGATTAACCCAAATGTGGTTAACTCGAGTGTGCAATTTTTGTTAGCGGGGGACTGCGTTCGCGCTATCCCCCTTACACAATTCATAAGGGATTACATAAGAAATATAAGGTACAACGGCGTATTTTTACAGCTTAACAAGGTCTCTGTTAATAAATAGTACTTGATTTATGCTTAAGGTCAGCAAAGAATTTTTTTTAATAGTCTGTATCACACTCGACAGTCACTCACTGTCAGAGCAATGAAAGAAATCTATCATGATCTTGTTTACCAACACCTGATACACTGTCACACAGTATGGGGGGGGGGGGCCTCTAGCTCTTCAAAAACATAATCTCTGGTTACTGCACAAAAGAGAGTTGTACGGACAATGACCTACTTGAAAAAAAAAACAGATCACACAAATAAAAAATTAGCTATATTGAAAATTTTTAAATTCGAAGATGTTAACACCTTCTGCTGTGCCCCTTTGTTTACAAATCTATCAATCACTTTTCATTCGCCTCTACCGCCGTGGACTTCCCCGAGTGTTGATGTTGTCGTCCACACCTACCCTGGTCGTAAATCCACCCAACTGCGGTATATGCTCAAACTTAACTGCCTTGAGCAGATTAATGATGTCGCCTCCTCTCTTAAGACCTCCCACCCTCCTATCCTCGTCTACTGTGATGGGTCTGTTACCACGCTGGGCAGCGCTGGGGCAGCTGTGTGGATTCCTGAGCGCCAGGCCTGCAGGAAAATCAGGGTCCACGACTGGGCCTCCGCCACTGATGCTGAAAGCATAGCCATCCTCGCGGGCATTCATGAGGTGGCGACCTACTGTATGCTCGCACTGAACGCTGGAACCTCCATATAATCAGTGACAGCACTTCGGCGCTAGCGAGGCTCAAATTACCTCCCCCTCCTCCCCTGCCGCCCAACACACCCTAGCCGCCGTCGCCGGGCTAGAACAAACTGATGACATCCGTGTCAAGTTTATTTAGATCCCGTCACTTATAGGAATAACTGCCTGTGACACTGTTGGTCGGCTTGCCAAAGAAGCTACACAAGAAGAAGATATTGAAGCCGCTCTCGCCCTCTCCTTGAGTCATCTCAAATCTCGCATACACGCCACACAACGAGAGGCATTCGATGAAAATTGGACACACCTGAAGCAACGGGGTAGCTTCACACTATGCCACTATGACGCTGTAACCGGTGATGACAACCGCCACTACAAAGAGTATCAATCCATGACTCGATCTCAACAGATTATGTACATGAGACTGCACCTAGGGTACAGGTACCTATGGGAGTACATTGGCAACCCTAAGCCTGGCCGCACTGTTTGTAAAATTTGTGGCCAACCCGACTCTCACACCCTCTCTCACTACATCCTCACTTGCCCTATGACCACCTCCTACAGGTCCCTAGCTGTTACCAACACCTCTTCCCTCCCTGACCAGATATCCCTCCTCCTAGTGACAGGCCTGGCACTTGACATTATTAGGGACCTGCCACGCTTTGCCATAAACAGATGAAATGTACCAGGAACTTTCCCCCCACGCACTCATCATTCTCTCACTTTATGTAACTTGACAAAACCTATGACCCTTCAGGCTTTTACCCCCTTAATGCACGAGTCATAAAGGCAAGTATGAACTTTGCATACTTCCCAGATGGGCGCTGTAAATGCTTCTGCGCTTCACCTTGCACAGGATGTAAGGGGGTGCCCAATAAACTATCCCCCTCGGGGGCAAATCTGAATCTATCAATCACTTGCTTGACAATAATTATTTCCAGTTCCGGTATAATCAGAGATACAACTTAAGGCACCCAGAGCTACTCCTCCATAAAATATCACGGTGTGAAGGTGTGGAACAACTTACCCCCACACATCCGAGCAAAGCCTACGCTCCCTTCCTTTAAATCATCTCTTAAAAAAAATCTATTGTCTAAGTATTAATATTTCTTGTAACACCTACTATATTTACAGTACCTGCTTTTATTGTACCATCAAAACCGTTTTATCGGAAATTATCATGAAAATAGATAAGTAATTACCATTGCAATAAACATAATTGCCAACGAGACATAATCATGTTCTGTCCTCTTGTTCAACCTTATTACTGTACAACCCAATTGTAGTTGGGTAGGAGACGCTAATTTTCAGCAAATCAGCTCAGCTGGGGCGCCTGTGGGTAGAGCTGTACCGCTCTTGCCTCGCAAGCCAGTTGTCACGGGTTCGATTCCCGGGTCGGTGGAAATTTGTTCCGACACACTTGCCAGCTTCCCTTGGTCCTTGTTCACCTGGCAGCAAAGTAGGTACCTGCTATAAATCGAAAGTTGCGAATTCGTATTCAGGGAAAGTTGTTTGAGCTTCCAATAACTTGCTTTGACATAAACCACTGACTCTTCAGGCTTCTACGCCCTTGACTCTTCAGGCTTCTACGCCCTTAACTCATGAGACATATTCCTCCTACACCGTCTTCCACCTTCTTGAGCCAATGGCTCTCTTCTCTCCATCCCATCATCATCATCAACCATGAACTTAGCATGCTTCCCTGTTGGGCGCTGTAAACGCTTCTGCGCTTCACCTTAAACAAGGATGTAAGGGGGTGTCCAATAAAAAAAAAAAAAAAAAACAGCTCAGCTGCGCCTTTCGCGTCACACTTAGAGGTCACGGTGATTGGCTAAGATGTAGGCACATAGGCAGGCTCTTTTTGGTGTAATATGCCTCTATAATGGCTTTTTGGCAGGAATATTGTCTAAACTAGATTCTCATAGATTTTCTCTAAAACATGACAATTTACATGGCACTGTTACAGAAGCATTTTTTTCCTATGTTTTTTTGTTTTTTTTTACGTTATCAAACTTGACTTGAAGCCTGTAGATAAGGATGAAGGGCTAATATTTGTTGCTGGGTTTTTGTTGGAAGTACTTTGGAAGTATTGGGGCGGGGGGGGAGGGGGTTAGGTGGACGTAAATGAGGGGAAAGTTTGAAGGAAATTAGGAGAGTTAAAGTATCCGGGCTCAACTAGACATGCTGTATTTTAAAATTCTTTATTGATCTTTTATACTAATAATTTAAGTTGTAGCTCGCTAGCTTTTGACTTTTCTTCTCGTTCATGTTTTGATATAACAGTAGATAGTATTTCAAGCGCTATAATAATTATTTAATGTTTTTTTTTTTTTTTTTTAAGATTTATTGGACTGCTACTCTGCGGACCTGAAGTTACCAGTTTCATACAGGCGTAATAGTGGTAGGTGGTCAGTGAGTCGCCAGTCGCAGTCGGGAGCAGTCGCAGTCAGGAGCAGTAGCAGTCAGTCACAGAGCGAAGTGGAAGTCGGAGAAGGTACAGACACAGCTGATTGGCTAGTCATTGGACCTCTCCCACCTTCCCACGTACCCTGGAAAACCAAAGCACCTGACTTCAATTCTCCAACTGACAATTCTGTTGATTCGATCAACACATTGAGCCTCTCCTACAGTATCGGACCTCCCTTAGGAACCCCGAATGCTGCTGAGGGGCTTGGTGTGAAGAGAGAGTCGGCAGTGAGTTTTCAGACCTTTTTCTTCTACTCTAATCCTTCTCTTCCGTGCCGTGAAAGGACCTATTCCCCTGTCAGCTGACGTACAGGGGAGTATTCGTCTGGAAACGCCCTCTGTCCCCACACCTCGCTAGTGCGTGTTTGTGTGAAGGGTGGAGGGTCAGCACAGCCTGCCGATTCGCCTGGGGACCCCTGTGATAGTGCAGGGCCTCCCCTACGTGAGGGGCGCAGGAAACCAGGGACTGTTAGGGGAGATCTCCATAAATCTCCAAATTCGAAATCATTAAACATGCCTTCAATTAAAATTAAAGTGGACCGTACCATCCAACCGTGCACAGACCTCGCCTCACTCATTTTCCAGCTGACCTTGATATTTCAGATCCGTTCCTTCACAAACGACGATATCATCAAAATCTTTGTACCAACTGATGAAGATGCCGACCAATTCCACTCCCCAGCAATGAACAACAGACTGAGGGACAATGGCTTAACGGTCCTCAGTTCCCCTGAGTACCGTGCAAAATGCACCCTCATATGCAGGATGGTGATCCCACCTATTCTTGACAACCTAAACCTCTTGAATGAGCTCAACTCACACAACACCTCCCAAATGACATATGCAGCCCGGATGGGAACTCTCCCCATGTTAAAAATCACTACAGCTACACAAACTGACGCCATCAAATTAAAATCTTACGGAATAAAAATCGGCAACAATATCATCCCCTCAAGAGACATTGAATTCCAACACTTCATACAAGTGCACCAATGTTTCAATTGCTACCAATTCGGGCACAGCACCAACCGTTGCAGTAACACAATAACTTGCTCAAAGTGTGCCAATCAAGGCCACTCCTACCGAAACTGCACTGCCACGGTAACAAAATGCTGCAACTGTAAAGGCCCTCACGCTGCCATCAGCAACAAGTGCAAAATCAGACTCGACAATAGCACAACACCACTCCCTCCCCGCCGACCCTCACCTCCTACAGCACCTCCCACAGCACCACCTCCACCTCCCCACCACTCACTCCCTACTGCCACGACCCTCCCCACCCGCACTTGCTGGACCAACAACCTGACCGCCCCCCCACCCTCCCCCGACATTGACGCAAAAATCACCACTATCATACTTCTGGCACATACCCTAAGCAAAGGAAACAGGTCTCTTTTTCTGAAACTGGCAATTGATGGTTTGAAGGCGAACGGCCTCCCTACCATACACATTCCTGATTCCTTCAGAACCGGTCCCGACCTCATCTTCTCCACTGCCCCCATCTCCGAATGGACCATAATGCCACCACCTCCCCCCAGAGAATCCACTGCAATCTCCCTCCGCCCCTCCACTTCTGCCATGCCCACACCTGACTTATCTCACCAATCTACTATTACCTCACCCCCCAGAGTAATCAGTCCAAAACCTCCCGGCCCCTCCACCTTGACCTTGCCTACACCTGACTTTTCCCACACGACTTCGATGAACTCCCGGACCACAAAAATCCGAACCAAACCCAATCTTCCCCTAACACCTCAGACTCCCAAGAATAAAATGGCAGCCCATCCCCCCACAGAACTAGTGGTCAGACCACTAGACCTAAGAGGAAGAACACCTCCCCCCTTTCTTCCTACACACATGACAGCAAAAGAATTATAAAATACACACATCCAACTAAATCTATAATCAAAGTAAATCTATTCGGCACTACCCCAAAGGAAACAGGAAACAACCCCGACACGAACCTAGCACACTCCACTCATCCTCCCGACTCCCCTACACACACAGTCACGTAACCGCCCATCCCTCACCTGCATACACCACACTCAGACCTCGCTCACAGTCACTCGGCAAGTTAGACCTCATCCCTGCACCCCAGAATTTCATTCTCATTTAAGTAACCAAGAACAAATTATACAACATGATCACCATTATGCAATACAACTGTAGAGCATATCACTCAAACAGACACGCCATCTCTCTCCTCATACAAGAACACAACCCAGACATCCTCCTCCTCAACTCAACATGCACATTCACCAAAATCAGGCACTTCGGCTACACAAGCAGACAATCACCCCACGAACTATTCGAGGGCGTTGCTATCCTCATCAGATCCTCCATGAAACACGAATTCATCACCAACTTCGCCTTCAAACACTTCATGGCCGTCAAGATCGACACTCAACACGGACAGACAATCATCTGCACAACATACTCAAGACCTAACTCGCTTATCCCCTTCACAGACCTAAACTCCATCTTTAACAACTCACACCTACCTGTAATACTAATGGCCGACCTCAATGCACACCACACCGCATTCCAACACAACCGCATCGACCCCCATGGCCAACAACTACACGCTTTGGTCACTCACAAAAACCTTCACCACATTGGCCCTTTCTTCCCCACATTCTACGCTGCTCACGGCAAAGGCACTCCAGACATCGGCATCACCAACACCCCTGCCCTCCAATTCCAACACTACATCACTCCCGGCCCCCTATCAGGCTCAGACCACATTCCCATCACTCTTCACCTCTCCAACAATCCCATCCTCCTCCCAACAACCACACCTCAATACCAGTATCAACACGCAGATTGGGATGCCTTCAAAACCACACTCTCTGAACAACAATACACACTCAACCTCGAACACCAACCCACTAGGATGATTGAGGAAACCTGGACACACCTTTTCAACACTATCACCGCCATAGCAGATACCCACATTCCTAAACACCGGTTCAAGAGAAAATACTCCTTCACACCCTCCATAAGAACTCAACGCCTACTTCACTGCGACAGGACACGATTCGAACTAAACAAACTTAACCTAGCACCAGTTTACACAGACATCTCCACACTAAGAACACACATCATCCATAGCCTCCGTCAAGATCATAAGGTCCACTGGGCAAAACTCGTAGAGGCTGCCCAGGAACACAGAACACATAACCCCCGATAATTTTGGCAAAGGATCGCCAAGCTGAAAGGAACTGCAAAACCCCCCTTTGATCACCTGCTAGTAAATGGTAGGAAAATCAATGAGCCAGCCGACGTAGCACAAACACTAAAACAACACTGGGAACACATTTTCCACCCACACCCCCCACACAACAAAGGTACATCTTAAACCACATAAACAACATCACCACACACATGCAAACACTTCACGACAGAACAACTCCTGACAACACAATAGATACCTCCACTCTCACACAGGACCACACCCTCACTGCTCCTTTCACCCCAACAGAAGTCGCACAAGCACTGGACAAAACCAAAAAGAAACACCAGGTGACATCAATATTGGTCAAGCAATCCTGAAGCACCTGCCCCGAGAAACAATCACAGCCATTACATACCTCTACAACACCCAACTGGCTACAGGATACTTCCCAAAGCTCTTTAAGACAGCCACAGCCGTCATGATACCTAAAACAAACAAAAACCCAACAGATCCTCAAAACTACAGACCGATCAGCATACTAGAAGTCTTAGGCAAAACTTTTGAAAGACTATATAACACCCGCCTCAGATACCACCTTGAAGATGAACAACTACTGTCCTACAAGCAGTTCGGCTTCAGAGCACACCACTCAACTCAAGACGCACTCAATATAGTCACAAACTACCTCCACATGAACAAAGATGCATACAAGATAGCACTCATTACAAAAGACGTACAAAAAGCCTTCGACACAGTTTGGCACGATGGATTAAAGTACAAGATATGCACCAATTTTAACCTCCCTCAAAAATCACAACAATTACTATGTAACTTCCTAACAGACAGAAAAATGAGGATAAAAGTCACACCTGCCTACTCTGACCACTTCACACTGCATGCAGGAGTCCCACAAGGATCAGTCCTGTCCCCAACACTATACATTCTTTACACAAACGACTTACCTGACCCCTTACACATCGACTCTCTGACAATACAGTACGCCGACGATGTAACCCAACTAGTCAGACACAGAACTCTTGATCACCTAACAGACAAAGCTAACAGGGAACTCGAACAAGTTACACAATGGGAACTCCGATGGCGAATACAAACCAACCCGAACAAAGCACAAATCACCTACTTCGGCACCAAAAGACGACAACCACGTCACATTTACCTAAACCCCTACATCGCCTACCCTTCACCTATAACTATCAAACGAACAAACACAATCCTAGGAGTCACATTCAACGACACCCTCACCATGACACTACACACCAATATGAAGGCTTTGATCGCAAAGAAAACACTCGGGAATATATACAGATTCAGAACCGCATCAATCAAAACCAAAACACACCTATTCAAAGCCCTCATACGCCCACTATTGACTTATGCACCTAACACACTCCAGCTAGCACCACCATCAAGCGCCAAGAAACTTCAAGTCATACAAAACAAAGCACTAAGATTCATCCATAACACACACTGGTCATCCTTCACCAGAAATAGTCATCTACATGAACTCAGCTCCGTCCCCCCACTTAACATCTACTGGAGACAACTAGGTGACAAACAAATAGAATCACTCCTCACTACTTACCCTCAATGGCAGGATTATTTCGACAACATCATACTCCCACGCAGATTCAGAGACAGAAATCCCTCCATATTAAACAGACCAAACACTCCCCTCCCACCTCCCTTGTATTAATAACTTCCCTATAACCACACCCTAAAAAAAATTTCCCCCTCCAAATTAAACCTAACCTCTCCTTAACCCTCACCCAACGATTCCCACCCAACCTAACCAAATCAACCTAACCTAATAACCTAACCTCTCCTCAGCCCACACACAACGATTCCCACCTAACCTAACCCAATCAACCTAACCTAACTTAAGCTTAACCTAACCACTTCTCAACCCCACTCCCAATGATTCCCACCTAACCTAACCTTACCTACTTGACCAATTCCCTCCTCCCCCCCCTCACTCCAAAAACCACGCCACCAACTCAAACTCAAGACCACTCCGACAAAAAAAAAAAAAAACTAACCCACTCAACCTGCACTAACACTCTCCCCCCCCCCAAAAAGACCCTAACAATCCCCCCAAAATAAAAACCTAACATACCCAGCCGTTACTAGCAATCCCACACAAAATAAAAAATAACCATTCTACCACTAACTAACCACACCCTATCACTCCTCCCAAAATAAAAACCTAACACACCCAGCCATTACTAGCAATCCCACACAAAATAAAAAATAACCATTCTACCATTAACTAACCACACCCTATCACTCCTCCCAAAATAAATACCTAACTTACCCATCCCATACTAACTCGGATGACATGTATGTTTCCCTTAGCCAATAAGGTCGAGGAGAGTTGCGCAGTACCTGCAACAAGCCCTCTCCCTCTAGAATGTTACCAACACTGTTTTATGGGCACCTCCCTTAGCCAATAAGGTCGGAGAGGTGTACCTAAAAACGGTACCATCAACGGATGATATGAACGCCTCCCTTAGCCAATAAGGTCGGGGAGGGGTGCATTGTTCCTGTACACAAACCCTCTCCCTCAATAATGGGACCAGAACTCACAATACCTGCAAGAGCCTACCACGCAATTGCAGAAGTCCTTTACTAGCCAAAGGAAAGAATGAATGCAATAATTAACCCAACTCACAATACCTGCAAGAGCCTACCACGCAATTGCAGAAGTCCTTTACTAGCCAAAGGAAAGAAAGAATGCAATAATTAACCCAACTCTGCCAACCACCAACAAAACCTGTAATCCTCCCAAAAGAAAAACTTAACCCACCCAACCTTACTCACAATCCCTCCTTAAAAAAAAAAAAAAAATGCTAACTCTCCATCCAATCACCAATCAACACCTTCAATCCTCCAAAAGAAAAACTTAACCGCACCCAATCTTACTCACAACCTCCTAAAAAAAAAAAAAAAAATAGCTAACTCACTATTCAATCAAGCAAAACAACACCTCAACTTCCAAAGAAAACTTACATCTGACCTTCTAACAAGTCCCCTGACCCTCCTAAAAAAAAAAACCTATGACTCAATACAACTATTCATTAGCAACACAAATCATATCACACCTAAGGAATCCTTCCATACTATAAATTAACCCAACAACCTCCAAAGCCCCCCTCTCCTCTCCTCGCCTCCCCCTTCCTCCCGACAACCGAACCATACCTGACCTGATATCAATTATCCTAACCCTCCCCCTCTCCCCTTACTACATTTCCACGCAAACGCATACACACTCACACAACAACCCCCTGCTAACGTAATTCACCTCACAACCTCCACCCCGCCAATCCTCAAACACAAACCTCCCACAACCAATCTCCAAACACAACACCCCCCCCACCCCCGCCAGACAAAGCCTCTCATAACACCACAACTCTCCAAAACCAAATCAAACATACCCAACCTCTATACCAGCCACTGTCAACATTATCGACCTAACTCAAGACTGAAACCAAACAACCTATATCTCACTCTCATCTCCGTTCACAATTTGACAAAGCTCAAATCTGTCCCCTGCTATTACTAAATAACTCTCCTACGATCCACTCATCCTTCCTTACTACGAATACTTTGACATTTCAAGCTCAAAGATTCAAAACTCTTCCTCCAACTCTCTCCATTTCTCTCTGACATAGCTGAAAGACCCACAACTCTCAGAAACAAATCAAAACATACCCAACGTCTGTGACATCCAATTCTCAATAAAATCGACCTAACTCAAGACTGAAACCATTCAGCCTATATCTCATTCTCGTCTCCGTTCATAATTTGACAAAAGAGCTCAAATCTGTCTGCTGCTATTACTAAAAGCTCTCCTACGATACGCTCATCCTTCCTTACTATGAATACTTTGACATTTCAAGCTCAAAGATTCAAAACCCTTCCTCCAACTCGCTCTGTTCCTCTTTGACATAGCTCAAAGACTTTACCTTCTTCTTTCTCCAAACAACCCTACGACTAGCAAAATTTCCAGGTTTTCACCTTCTCTGTT
>NW_024744401.1:0-9258 GCF_018991925.1 Homarus americanus
GATATATATATATATATATATATATATATGTATATATATATATATATATATATATATATATATATATATATATATATATATATATATACACAGTAGCGGAAGTTTGCAAAGATTTGTAAATAATTTATATTTAAATAGACATTTAAAGGGCTCATGACGCATCTTTATTTGCCAAGCTATTTCCTAAGTTTGATGACCTTCATAAACGCTAGGAGTGCATTAGTTTTTCTGTCATGGTTAGAAAATGAGATATTATCCCAAATATCTTGTGTATTATTTTAGCCGCCATCAGTTGGGGTTAGCCACGATCCTGAAGCTCTTTTTTTAATGATATGCCACACGGTTTATGGGATGAAATTATGGGGAATTCTGCAATACTTTTTTGAAGTAATCTACACCACAGTCCTCCAAACCACCTGATAATAGATCGAGCTGTGTGAGTAGTGAGCTCCATCTTGCATAAACTAGCCAGCTTAATTTTCAAAGCTTTCAGGCAGGTTATCGCCACAATAACCTCAAATAACTGTGCTGATTTACAATTTCTATTTTTCAAAAATACTAAATTGCCAACTCCACTAATGCAAAGCATCCTCACACCATAACACTTGGAGCATGCTTTTACAACTTTAGTTGTGTAGCGGGGTCATTTGGGTCTGATCTCTTTGCTGGACACGCTTGGACCTGCAGCCAGATCATACCCACAACGTTGACTACTCTACTCCACAAAACTTGTTCCCAGCTCCTCTTAGGTCCAATCTCATATTCTTGCTAAAGCAATGCTATCCCTGCATATTTTTGCACTTAAGAGGAAGAACTTTATAACAACAATCATATATTGTGTAAATCTTTGAGTAAAATGATCAGAAATACATCTTACAGACACGCCCCTGGAGAAAAGCAGGGTTATTTCTCCTCAGTTTTCGAGCGCCAGGAGGTTGAATTTTATCCAACCACCTCTTTATAACCTTGAAGTACGATTTTGTATTTTCCTTGGCCTACCAGAGCGAGGCTTGAGGTAGAATATCCCTCACCTCCCGCTCCCCTAAATTCTTGATCCACTTTTTGAACTTGCCAAGACTTATTCCACACGAGTGGTTATATTCTTATTAATTTATATAACCCTCCTTAGTAGAGGGTTATTAGCAACAATTGGTGTCTTCCTCTTTACCACATTACAGAGAGATATTGAGGCACAAAACACAGAAAAACGTTAAAAAAATGACTAGTCCGTATGCGGAGAGAAGTTTACACTGCACCCACGCGCGGCTCACTGAAGCGATTTAATCAGGAGTTGCCAAGTCGTATGTGAGATTGTCTCTCGCCTAATAGCTGCACAAAACCCCAGCATCAGCTATAGCTAAAAGGTTTGGGCGGAAATTGCATTAATAGATGGAGTTTGGGCGCCTGTACCTTGGCGCTCAAACTCTCGCTACCACTGTGTGTGTGTATATATATATATATATATATATATATATACATATATACATGTTGGTATGTTGCTGGCTACATACACATACATACATATACATATATACATTCATCTCATATCCATATCCACATTCATATCCATATCCATATCTATATGTATATATATATATATATATATATATATATATATATATATATATATATATATATATATATATATATACATAATATATATATATATATATATATATATATATATATATAATTTCATTTGAGCCCACACTGTACTGGGAACGCCATCGCTGGACCACCAGCTGCAGCGCCTGTCACAGCTCAAGGCCTGTAATGTGGGTTCAAATCCTGGCTAGGGTTGAGGTGCTGATTGCATATACAGTACTGTGAATATATATATATATATATATATATATATATATATATATATATATATATATATATATATATATATATATATATATATATATATATATATATATATACATATATATATATATATATATATATATATATATATATATATATATATATATATATATATATATATATATATATATATATATATATATATATATATATATATATATATATATACATATATATATATATATATATACATATATATATATATATATATATATATACATACATATATATATATAAATACATAAATAAATACATAAATATATAGAAAATAATTACTTGGTGAGTACAGACCAGAGAACCACAAATGGTCAGTAATATAATGACCTACTAATCTTAAATAGCACACCTTAATACCTAATACCTGACCATTGTGGACCTGGTCTCACCCTCCTCTGTATATATATACACCTTGATTTGTATTACTCTCTCTAGTCTGTACTCACCCCTGAAGATGTGAATTACACGAAAGCGCTTGGGAACTTCGTGTTTTCTTCTTTCCTTGTGGTTATCAGCATATACCTAGATCACAAGCACCTACAGTGATTTACTTGTCAATAATAATAATAATATATGTATATATATATATATATATATATATATATATATATATATATATATATATATATATATATATATATATATATATATATATATATATATATATATATATATATATATATATATATATATATCTCCATTCCGAATTATGACGATCAAGGTTACAGTGTAGTACTGAAAAATCTATGCTCTACCTCATGAGTAATGCAGCTTAGGTCCACACACAATAATAGACAAGAAGATACTCAGTGACAGTGTGTTCGGACTGCCTCCTGTGACTATTCATTCACACTCACCACTCCACAAAAGCCCCACCTGACCAGTGGAGTCAACAAGTTTTGCACATTCAACCCAGACAATTGCAGAAGTGTATTTTTTCTAGCACAAAGCAAGAGAGAGTAGAAATATAGTCTTTAAATATTAGCAAATTCAATGCATCAAGTGAAATCAAATAACGCAAGGGCTAAATTAACCTCGTTTTTTTTAATCAATCCTTTAAATTTTCTTCAACGGTCTCTTAACTTCTAGACGTTTATGACTCACTCAAACAATCAATTGCTTTAATAAAATAAAACTGCCACTCTGTTTCATAATTACCTGCTTTCAAGCTATTCTCTGATGTTTTTGAAAGAGGGATGTTTAGGAGCTCTTCTAAAGGCCCGGCATTGTACTTTGAAGGTGCCAGTAATTCCAGTTTAAATTGCATAACACTAGAAGTCCTAGGAAGGGCATCTGTAATGTCTTTTACTACATTTTGTGAATCTTCATTTGTAGTAACTTCATCAAGACTCATTCCCTCAACAACAACTGTGACTACGTGGGATATTTTCTTGGTACGTAAAACTCTGGCCCACCTGCAAAATTAAATACGAATAAGAAGTTAGCCTGTTACCTCTCAAATAAACATTAAATTTTAATTTCTTTTAAATTCATATAAAAACCCAAAATAAAAATCACTCATAGGAAAACTTCAAAAGTAAGGAACTTTTCAAATGATACCCTTATATTTCAGACCCAATACTAATATTGTAATGTAATGTCAAAACAAAAAAGTCATGAAACAAGTAACCTGTGTCTTAAAAATTTAATTCTATTCATCAATTTTGAAAAATGAAGGAGTGATACTCTACCAGGCAGATCCTCATAATATAGGCCAGGGATGGGCCCAAATACAGTCAGTACAAGAATGCTACGCTTATCGCAAGGGATGCATTCCTAAAAGTCATTGCGATTAATTTTGAAACTGCGAATGTTGAGACAATCTTCCCCATAAGAATTAATGTAAATGGGGGATATGCATTCCCAGTCAGAAAAGGACCAGGGAGTGATAGAAGCCTGCAAGTGACACTACAGGGACAATTATCAGGAAGAGTGCCTTGTGGTGTTGGAGGACGAGGTGACATGGAGGGTGGCGGGGGGGGTCTCGCACTATGAAAAGTTACAAAGCCTACAACATCCATAATGCAGTGTTTAATTGGGCAGAGGCATGGAAATGCCTTAGTGTAATTGACCTATCCAATGCATGGAACAGACTTTTGAAAGGCACTGAGGTCAAGGTCAACTTTGCAAAGTTTGGCACTGACAATTTTGTTAACTTGCTACACCTGGGTGGCAAGACTGGAGTGTCTGAGGACAATCTTGTGGAGTGGCGGGAGGTAGAAAACAAAGAACAAGGATTTCGTCATAACACAGAGGAGGAGATAGCTGCAAGTGTCTGTGAAGAAATGACAAGAAACAGATGACGAAGATACCAGCCCACTGCGTAAGATATCTGATCTCAGATTTCACTTGGACAAGGCCTTGGAGGCAGTGGGGCAGTTGCCTGACCTAGAGAAACACTACTCAACTCTTAGAGACATCAGTGCAGATGCCATAAAACATTAACACACCAACTTCAAGCAAGAGAAAATAACTGACTTCTTTAAACCCCTGTCAAGAGCCCCAAGAACCAGTCAACCTTCCTCCAGCAGTGAAGCCTCCTTAGTGATACCTTCAGTATCAGGATACTCTTCCTCAGACACTTCCAGTAGCGCCAGTTTCCTACACAGTATTTCCCCAGAAGTGCCACATGTCTTGCTGTCATCCAACAGTGAGTGATTATACAGTGTAGAATACATCTCATAGTGTTAACATAGTGTTTAAGTGAAAATACCCATTAGTGTTTAAGTGAAAATACAGTACTGTATGGTAAAGTACTCTAGTGTTTAAATGAAAATACTTTGTTCATGTAAAATTCTTTATTTTATACAGGATGTTCTGTAAATACCTTTCATAATTCAGGGGTGTATTCCTGAGACTTAAATAAAGATAAATTACTAAATGACCAAATTGTCAATTCTCAATAGTTTTGGAATTACCGCACATGACCTTGATTTCTACCTGTGGGGTCACATAAAAAGCAAGGTGTGTTACAGAGGTACGCAAACTGTGAGGAATTGTGGTGCCGTGTACAGGACAGTGTGACAAACATTCACAACACCCCGGGGTCTTTGAACTTGTGCAACACTCACTAGTGTGACTGGCTGTGCCCTGCATTGAGCAAGGGGGGCGGAACTTGAACATTTCCGTTTTTTTTAAGAGACGTCACTAGCAACAGTGCATTGGATGTTTCATATACACTCCATATAGGGTTCATCACATTCCTACCAAGCATGGCATGTGCTGTAACTCCCAAACTATTGACAATTGACAGTTTGGTCATTTATCTTTATTTATGTCTCAGAAATACACCACCTAATTTATGAAAGGTATTTACAGAACACCCTGGATAAGTGAACCAATTACTATACAGTGACCCCTCGGTTAACGAAATTTCGGTTAACGAACTGCCTTCCATAAGGATCTTCAATTCGGTTAACGAACAAAAATTCGGTTAACGAATTTCTTACGAACCGACCTCAACATGTTTTCGCTTGCACTGACCGGGCAACCAACTTTAGTATCAGTCCGCCAATACATTAATCGGTTCTAGGGCTTAAATTCCTTACTATTTTAGTAAATATCAAGAAGTTTATACTATTCAATAATTTTAAAAGTTTAATATTCAATTTTTTAATCATTTTAACAATTATTGAACATAATTGAAGGTAAAGTGACTAGTTTAATGCGCGGCATCCAGCCTCTTAACACAGCAAACAGGCATTAGTCTCTCTCTGTTTTCACTGGAGGTAACATCTTACTTGAGTCTCTCTTCAACTAAATGCTTTTTTCTGTGTTTCCAAGCAAATTATTGGTCATTTTGAAATATATTTTACATATTGACAATATATAATGCAGTGCAGTGTTGATTTAAAGAAAATAATCTTGAATTACACCAAGAGAGCTAAAATTTTATGGGTGAAATGGCGCCATGGGGTGACTTCTCTTCCACCCCAATGCCTTCTCTTCTTCCTTCTCCTCCACCCCCATTCTAAATCCCATCATCATCATCATCATCCAGGAGCCTTCTACATACACACCTCAAAGTAAGTGAACTTTTCTACCATTTTTGTTGAATTTAGGAAATTTTCGGTGAGCTGGAACCAATTACCCAAAAACCCATTGAAACAATGGTTTCGGTTAACGAACTTTTCGGTTAACGAACTTTTCGGTTAACGAACGACCTTCTGGAACGGATTGAGTTCGTTAACCGAGGGGTCACTGTATTGTAGTACAGTACAGTAAACTGTACATAAGTGCCTCCATCACTTCCGCCACTTGCGTCGCCTACCATGCCTCTGTGTCACCTTCCATGCCTCTATGTCACCTTCCATGAACTTGTGTCACCTTCCATGCCTCTATGTCACCTTCCATGCCTCTATGTCACCTTCGATGCCTCTGTGTCACTTTCTTTTTTTTACAGGGATTAGCCCAACCGGACATAGGTCATTGACCCACATCGGTGCCAAGGGGGCCAAAATGTAATAATAATAATAATAATAATAATAATAATAATAATAATAATAATAATAATAATAATAATAACAATAAAAATATACACAATAATAAGATTTATTATAATAATAATAATAATAATAATAATGATAGCAATAATAATAATAATAATAAAATATAAATAATAATAAGATTAATTATAATAATAATAATAATAATAATGAAAATAATACAGAATCATAAAAAAAAGATATAAAGTGAGAAACGATATACAGGGGGCCCCCCAAATTCGCGGGGGTTAGGTTCTCAAAATGGCCACGAATCGCCAAACCAGCGAATGACATTTGCAGACCGGGGGTGGGGGAGGGGGTTACATTTTTACTTATGTACAAAGAAATGTATATTCCCTTTATGTGTTTGCCCTAAGGAAAATTATTTCTTTTACCTGTAGTATTGTATATGTGTGTGTGTGTGTGTGTGTGTCTACACACACACACACACACACACACACACACACAAATAAATAATAATGGGAAAATCTCTCACACAAAATCAAAACAAATTTATTAAAAATGTAACAGTCTACCCGAAAGACCGTTCTCTATTACAGTACTTTACTAATAGAGCACGGACTTGAGGGTAGACTATCACATTTGTAATAAATTTGTTTTTGATATTTATAAGAGGATTTTCCAATTATTATTTATTTGTACAGTAGGGTCGGGATATACAGTGGTCCCTCGGTTAACAAACGATTCGATTAACGAAATTTCGGTTAACGAACTAGCTCCCATAAGGATTTTCAGTTCGATTAACGAACAAAACTTCGATTAGCGAAATCCTTACGACAAACACGTTTTATTGTGCACATCAGCTGATCAGCTAGTCCGCTAATAAAGTAATTGGTTCTATATTTACATTCGTTTCCAGTTAAGTAAATATCAAGAAAGTTGGTCTCTTGAATATTTCTACATTTTTTTTACAGTGAACCCTCTCTTTACGAGGTCAATTGAACCCATGGCGGCCCGCATAAAGCGAGGCAGAGGGCAGGCTACTGGCCCTCAGGTGAGCCATCATCACTGTCATCCACACTTATCAGTGCCTCCCTGACAAATCCCTCAAAGTCACCATCACTGTCTCTGTCTGTCACTATCACTGGCTTGGGCTGGCTGTGGTGGGTTGTGGGCGAAGAACTCGGTAATGCTTTGTTAACGGCTGGCGTTTAAGTTATCGTGATGCACCTTGATGTATGGCTCCATAGTCTGCAACAGCTGGGTAGTGAAGACTTCATACTGGTTATCATCAGGGTCGTCGGAAAGGAGGAGCTTGAGTTTCTCAACACACTCGATGGCACCCCTTACATTATTATGCGATAACTTGCGTTCTTCTTGGGATGATGCACCACCTGCCTCTTCACTGACGTCATCATCATCTAACATCTCGCCGGCAGTCACATCAAGATCCCTTATCACCTCCATGATGTCGTCTTTGGTGGTCTCGGAGAAGCATTTAGCTGTAACACTCTGCGCAGTTTCTCTGGCAAGGTCCACTGCTACTGCAACAGTCTGAACCTCACCAGTCACAGATTGACTCTGCCTCCCACCTGGAATACCTTGCAACACATGTCTCCATGCGTGACGAACCGTTGCTACAGACAGCTGATCCCATGCCTCCACCAAGAAGTCCACAGCTTTCTTGACGTTGAATTTCCTCCAAAAGTGTTTCACAAGAACTTCTTGCTCTGCCAACTGTTGTTCGTCGTCCTCTTCGCTCTTGCTATCGGTGTCACCCAGGTTACGCAACTCATCCTTGGTGTTGCTATAGTCGTTCAGGAGCTTAAACTTCTTTGCAGAGAATGCAGCTTTCACATTACAGATCAACTCCTGGTCCATGGGCTGTATTAATGACATAGTGTTAGGAGGAAGGAAGACCACTTTTACGTTGGGGTGACGCTCCAATAGTAGGGGCGAGTGTCCTGGTGCGTTGTCAAGCAGCAACAAAATCTTGAATGGAACATTCTGTTGCGCACAGAATTTCTTCACGTCGGGAACGAAACAGTCATCAAACCAGGAGAGGGACAAAGTAGAGAACATCCACACCTTATGTGCGGTCAGCCAGTGGACATTTAGCTTGGTCATGTCCATGCTCTTGTAAGCGTGCGGCTTGCGTGCTGTGTGGATCACCGATAACTTGAGCTTACAGGTACCGGAGACATTGGTGGTAAACAGGACGGTGATGCGCTCCTTCTGCAACTTCCGGCCCCGACACTTGCTGGCATTCTTCACAACGAAGGTCTTGGAAGGTAGCTTTTTTCAAAAAAGACCAGATTCGTCCATGTTAAACACCTGGTTGTCGGTGTACTGTCCTTCCTCCATAATCTCACGTAAAAACGGAGGAAAATCCCTAGCCGCAACACGGTCAGCACTCGCTTCTTCACCACCATTGTTAATGTTGGTGATCTTGTTCCTCTTCTTAAACCTCTGCAGCCACACAGAGGAAGCATTGAAGGGTTTGGGCTCTGCAATGCCCATCTTACGTGACACTGCAGCATACAGTTCATGTGCGTACTCCTTAACTGAGCGCGTGTCCACCGCAATGTTCCATCGCGCCTGACGAATCAAGTAGCTCACAAGTAATTTCTCCGTCTTGAGAAGCACCTGGTTGTGGCAATACTTGATCATAGAAGCACCTGTAGACTTTGTGATGTTCATGTGCTCCTTTATCTTGGCTGCATCCTTCGTAATCGTCCGGATCGTAGATTCGTTAACACCATGCTGGCGCGATAGATCAACCTGTCTTGTTCCTTTCTCCAACTCTTGGATGATCTTGTATTTAATTTCGTAGCTTAGGGAACGTCGTATCTTCTTTGGCTTAGGGCGGCTGGGTACAGGTAATGCAAGGTTTTTCTGTGGTGGTGGTGATGGTCCGGTGGCAGCCATTCTTATGGAACAATAGATA
>NW_024744401.1:9358-35153 GCF_018991925.1 Homarus americanus
TTAACTGTGCCTGAATGAATATATTCTCGGAAATAAATAGTAGTTTTGCTGAAACGTGATGTATTTTAATGTAAAATAGGATAAAATACATGACGAAAACAAAAGACTTTACCTAACCTTCCGATGTTCTAGAGAAGTTACTCGTTTTTTTAATAGTTTTTGGTTAAAATACTGTTATATTACAATGGTATTCTATTTATACTGTGCTTGATATAATGCATTCACGGAAATGTAATATTTTTGCTGAAATGACGTACGTTTTACAGTGGAAAGTGGGATAAAATCGTGACGAAAACAATGACTTTCGCTTTCTTTCGTTCAAAAGATGTTACCGTAATCGCTTTTCGAATTGGTTTTCAGTTAAAAAACTGTTGTATTACGATAATATTCTATCCTAATTGACTTGAATAAATACTACGATACCATATTTCTGAATATTTTCATTAAAATCCATCAAAATCATTTTCCTTGTCATCGTCTGCAGCACCAAACCGCTTCTCCCAGTCCTCTCCTTGAACAGGGCTAGAGGGTACGTGTTTTTCGAATCATTTTCAGTTAAAAAACTATTACATCACACGTATATTTTACCTAAACTGCGCCTGAATGAATATATTCTCGGAAATAAATAGTAGTTTTGCTGAAACGTGATGTATTTCAATGTAAAATAGGATAAAATACATGACAAAAAAAAAAGACTTTACCTAAGCTTCCGATGTTCTTGAGATGTTATTCGTTTTTTTTAGTAGTTTTCGGTTAAAATTACGTACATATTACAGTGGAAAGTGGGATAAAATCGTGACGAAAACAATGACTTTGAAATATAATGCAATATTAACCCCTAAATCCGTTAATTCGGACAATCGGCTAAAACGGACACCCTTCCCCCCCTATTAGTCCGAATTAACGAGGGTCGACTGTATATTTCATTAGCCCAATAAAGCATGCGGACTTCTACATATAATCAACACCTCACCCCGCCAGGATTCAAACCCATGATCTTATGATTGTAACCAGGGAACGTTACCTCTGGGCCACCAGGACACTAAAAGCAGTCCTAGACTCTTGTTATATTACACACAAAGCCTGTTCAACAAGCTTATGGCGCCGTGAACCTCTAATGGGGACTACCTGTGCTGCTTAGGTGATCAGAGTAACGTTTTACCAAATCTAGCTTCGAAACACGAGGATCCATGTACAGGCATCCCCCGCGTTACGGAAGGGTTCCGTTCCCGGAAAATTGACCGTATCTCGAAATTCCGAAACGCGAAACCTATTTTCCCATTGACTACCATTATAAAACTGGAGATGCATTCCTAAGGAATTTTCTAAGGAATTTTTTCGGCCCCAAAAAAGTAATTCAAGCACTTTTATTAGTGAAAATAAACATTTATAAACACATACAATACAGTACATTAAATAATTTATGATATACCTTCTTAAAACACCAATTTAAGGGTTAATATTGCATAATATTGCATTATACAGCTATGTGTATGTTTATTTGAGTGCCCCGTCATAGGAGTCCGTTTTCTCTCACTTCAGCACTCTTGAGTCGTCCGTTTTCTCTTAATCTTAAGAGTGCACCAGGGACTATTAATTTTTTGTGGTGACACAGAATTTGATATTGCAACTGGGGTTGCAATTGTTGAGGCAACTTAGGTATGTCTGATTACAGTTGGAATATTCAAGATCCATTGTGAGTGATGTTTAAAGTTTCAACTGTTTTTATGGTTGGTAAAACTTGTCAAGTCTGTCAGTCTGAATGGCATGTGTGAGGCCTTGTGTTTGTTAAAATTTACCCCTATTTCCGTAAGTGCAGATTTACGGGCCGTAATGCGAAATTATTGGTCATAATTTACAAATTCCGTAGGAGCGAAATTCCGTAACCCGGGCTTCCGTAACGCAGGGGATGCCAGTATATTTCATTAGCCGAATAAAGCTCGCGGACTTCTACATATAATCAACACCTCACCCCGCCAAGATTCGAACCCACGATTTTATGATTGTGACCAGGGAACGTTACCTCTGGGCCACCAGGACACTAAAAGCAGTCCTAGACTCTGTTATATTTCACACAAAGCCTGTTCAACGAGCTTATGGCGCCGTGAACCTCTAATAGGGACTACCCGTGCCGATTAGGTGTTCAGAGTAATGTTTTACCAAATCTGGCTTCGAAACACGAGGATCCATATATATTTCATGAGCCAATAAAGCACGCGGACTTCTAAATATAATCAACACCTCACCCCGCTAGGATTCGAACCCACGATCTTATGATTGTAACCAGGGAACGTTGCCACCAGGACACTAAAAGCAGTCCTAGACTCTGTTATATTTCACACAAAGCCTGTTCAATGAGCTTATGGCACCGTGAACCTTTAATGGGGACTACCCGTGCCGCTTACGTGACACAGAGTAACGTTATACCAAATCTGGCTTCGAAACACGAGGATCCATATATATTTCATTAGCCCAATAAAGCATGCGGAAATATAACAGAGTCTAGGACTGCTTTTAGTGTCCTGGTGGCCCAGAGGTAACGCTCCCTGGTCACAATCATAAGATCATGGGTTCGAATCCTGGCGGGGTGAAGTGTTGATTATATATACAGTATATACTGTATATATATACAGTCGCCCTTCACATACTCGGGTTTAGCATACACGGATTCTTAGTCACTTAAGAACTGATAAGTATACACGTGTTAGACCTGGGCCTGCGCCAACTGTCAAACAGCTCCCCTCCCCCCTCACTCGCTCGCTCCCTCCCTCCCTCCCTCTCCCCAATCTGCCCAGCGTTGCTGGAATCCTTGTAAAACAGTGAATAATTTTATTATAAACGTCATGTATTTTGCAAAAGAGATAAAAATTAATCACCTGTATCACATTGCAGTAGTGATTAAGAGTAAAAGTGTATATGTACGTATATAGTATTCCACATACATGTAAGTATAAATACAAAGTTTATGTGATAATCGGACAACGTCCATTTCGGTTAACGTCACGTTTCCAAGAATGTATCTAGGACGTTAACCGGCGCATGACTGTACAGTACTCTCAATTTAACGGAATCCGATATAATGAACTCTCGATTTAGCGGAGGGAATTTATTCCGTTATCTTTTGCCTAATTTTGTGAACTAGTTCGCTAAATCGAGATTAATTCCATTAATACGCTCACACCAATGGAGACACCTCAGACACATGATATGTACATAGAAACATTGTTGATGGCTTACCTTAAACTAGAGGGTTTGGTGATTATTTACAATATTTTCTATTATTTCCAAACATTTTTCTAACTGATACAGTAGTTGCACTCTTTTTGACTTTCTCCCCCACACCACTTCCTTTCTGAGACTTCTAAGAGACTTTCGGCATGAGTGTCTAAGTACAGTAGTTAGTTGACCAAGAGGTAACAGTGCACAAAACACATGGTGATGGCAGGACACAGACTGAGCGGATGCAAACAAACCCCAAGCACCAAGCAGCAGAATTTAGCAGAATCACGCTCAATTTAGTGAACTAGTTTACTAAATCGAGTGCAAATAATGGAAATTCGATTTAGTGGAAATTTTGACTTAACGGAAAGGGGTGACTCGAATTAATTCGTTAAAGCGAGAAAATAGTTTGACAAAACAGCTGGTAACCAGCGGTGGAAGTTGGTAAGCAGCGAAAGGGGTTCATAACAGTATAATTTTTATCCATCCAATACTCTGTGATTTCACTCATAACTTAGTTATACTATTTGATATGACATCTAATGTATTTGTCGGCATATAAGACACATTTTTGTCAATGTATCACAAAATACCCTGCATCTAATGCGCCTGTATTATGGATGGGAGGCCGAGCACCATAGGCGGAGGTGCCTAGCTAGGGAGTCTGGGACGAGCAGTAATCCACTAAGCACAAAAATTGTGTTACTAATAATATTACTCATAATAAAACACTGAAAAACAAGCCAAATTATCACAAACTTGCGGCAAATTTGCTGAAGACGTAAATACAGTGATTCCTCGGTTAACGAGTGCCTCGGTTAACGAATTACCTTCCATAAGATTCTTAACTTCGGTTAACGAGCATTCCCTCGATTAACGAATTCCTTACAAGTGCCCCTCAACATGTTTTCGCTTGCACACTAGCTGTCGTATTAGTCCGCCAATACAGTAATCGGTTCTAGGGCTTAAATTCCTTACTATTTTAGTAAATATCAAAAAGTTTGTACAATTCAATAATTTTAAAAGTCTTATATTAAATTTTTTAGTCATTTTAACAATTATTTAACATAATTTAAGTACAGGGAACTAGTTTTTAGCGCACCATACAGCCTGTCAACACACCATACAGGCGTCAGTCTCTGTCTTTTCAGTGGAGGTAACATCTTGCTTCAGACTCTCTTCAACATAAATGCTTTTTTCTGTGTTTCCAGTCAAATTATTGGTCATTTTGAAATTTATTTTACATATTGACAATATATAATGCAGTGCAGTGTCAATTTAAAGAAAATAATCTTGAATTACACCAAGTGAACTAAAATTTTATGAGTGAAATGGCACCATGGGGTGACTTCTCTTCCACCCCAATCACTTCTCTTCTCCCTTCTCCTCCACCCCCATTCTAATTCCCATCATCATCATCATCATCATCATCCAGGAGCCTTCTACATACACACCTCAAAGTAAGTGTACTTTACTACCTTTTTTGTTGACTTTTGGCAATTTTCGGTGAGCTGGAACCAATTACCCAAAAATCCATTGAAACAATGGTTTCAGTTAACAAATTTTTCGGTTAATGAGCAACATTCTAGAACGAATTGTGCTCGTTAACCTTGGGACCACTGTAATGGCTTAACGGCAGAGAGAAGCTCACATCATCTCATTGTACCTCCTTCACCAGCATATGTAAACCCACACCAGACACATGTCTTACATTATTTAATGACTGTTACCTTTAAGAAACATTTGTTTATTATCTAAATGAAAAATGCCCCTAGAAAGATTAAGATTAAGAAATGTTAACAGAAAGTTTAGCCGCCAGTCAGCCATTTGCAATGTGTCGATGACGCCAAAACAATAGTGATGGTGCTACACCCTGGTGGCCGATCATGGCAACAAAAAACATCATAGCTAAAAATACGAGTTTCACATCCTGTCGGTAATTCTCTTGACCAAAATATAAATAAGCCACACAGCTGCTCTAATCAGAGGTAGAGTTGGGTTAGTATAATGTTACTATAATAATGAGATGCATTCCGAAGTGTGACCTTTTCATATCTTTTGTGTGGCTTTTTACCCTCTTTTTCCCCCAAAACAATACAATTAATGAAAATTGCAAACTATATTCTTTAAATAATGTTTCTGAATGCACCTTATGCAAAATAAATGAATAATAATATGGCCATACAAGAGGGGATGGGCCGCCATTGTTTTCGCTTGTGTTTACAGCCGGGAGTCTGGGACGATAGTTCTACATGAGAAAATTAAGAAAATAAAACCCTGTAGTAAAATTAACGCAAAAAAAAAATTAATATATATTTTTAAGTAACGTTATTTAATGTTAATAAATGGAACAATAGAGATGGATTGGGAACGCCACCATATACGTGCGCATTTAAGGATACCTCGTCATTTATCATTTTAAGATTATGTACAAAAGATTCATTATTGTTTATTACTGGAAATGTATTTGATTGAATTAATCTTTATACATGCAAAAAGAACAATACAATTCATTAATAATACGTAGACTATTAAAACACACAAGAGGATAAGAGACGGCACTGTCAGTGTTTACACCTGAAATGTCAGTTATCCACCAGAAACTGAAGAAAATAAGACCCTGGTTGTTGCTGTCGTAAAATTAATGTAAAAAATATGTATGTTTTAATTAATGTTATTTAATGTGCAGTAGAAGTAACCATTGATGTTAAAGAAAAAGTGAGACAGTGGAACGCCAATGTATACGTGCACACTCAAGGAAACACAGTCATTTATCTTAAGAATACAGTGGTCCCTCGGTTAACGAACGGTTCGGTTAACGAATTACCTTCCATAAGAATCTTCAATTCGGTTAACGAAAAAAAAATTCGATTAATGAAATGCTTACGAAAATCATGTTTTGTTGTGGGCATCAGCTGATCAGCTAACGGGCTAGTCTGCCAATTCAGTAATCTGTTCTATGTTTACATTCGTTTCCAATGGAGTAAATATCAAGAAAGTTGTGCTCTTTAATATTTTTGCATGTTTTATATTAAAATTATTAGTCACTTTAACATTTATTTAACATATTGATAATATATGCAGTACAGGGAACTAGTTTGTTGTGCGCCCCTCAGATGCGTGAGTCGGCTACAAGGCGTCAGTTGGGCTTTGAAAACAGTGGAGAGAGCATCAATTTTGTTGGTGTCTTGAATATTTTTGCATTTTTCATTGAAATTATTGGTCATTCTGAACTTTAGTTAACATATTAATAATATATAGCACAGTGCAGTGTTGATTTAAGGAAAATAATCTTGAATTGCACGTAGTGAACTTAAAATTTTATTGGTGAAATTACTGCATCAAGCATGGGTCCCCTGAAAGGTGATTTCTCCTCCATCCCCACTTCCTTCTCTTCTCCCTTCTCCTCCATCCCCACTTCTAATTCCCATCATCATCACCAACGAGGAACCTTCTACATACACACTTCAAAGTACCGTATATACTCGTCTATAACCCCCCTTCGTATATAGGTCGACCCCCATTTTTTGACCAAGAAATTGTTAATTTATGATATTCCTCGTTTATAGGTCGACCCAAGAAATACCATTCCAAACTTGTTTTACCATTTATTATTACATACTTATACTGAAACGTTGGGTAATTAATAAAAAATATTGTATATTTCATTCATACTTATTCGTCAATTAGAGGACTATTATTGTACATATTAGCTTTTTAACTGAAACTATCTGCGTTTAATACGTAAATAATATTTTGAAATTTAAAGAAAGTAAAAGTCATTACTTATCATAATTTTATCCCCATTTTCACTGTAATAGCATTATTCCAAAAATATTACATTTCAAAGAATGTATTATATCGGCTACAGTGTAAATAGAATATCGCGCCAATATAAATATTGCATTTTAACCAAAAATCTAATAAAAAACGAAAGTAATATATCTCAGAACATCGGCGCTGTTTGAAAGTCTTGTTTTCAAGTGTAGTTTATCCTAGTTTCATTGAATACATCAAGCGTTTCAGCAAAAACCATTTACGCCTATTTCTTGAGAATAAGGAAATGAAGGATGCCAGGAAATGACGACGACACTGTATAGTGGAAAGTGGATAAAAAATCGACAAAAAACAATGACTTTCGCTTCTTTCGTTGAAAAGATGTTACCATAGACCGCTTTTTCGAATGGTTTCTGTGTTAAAACCGTTGTATTACAATAATATTCCCATCCTAATCTACTTGTGATGTAAATAGATTTTTTAACTTGAAAATTATCTAAAAAACACGTGTACTGGGTTTAGCTGATACGGCAGAGCCCTGGTCGAGGCTTCTGTGTTTGCATCGCCCTTTTTAAGCAAAGCGAATTTTAGCGATGTTGAAATTGTGTTTACCAGTACCATTTTCTTGCCTCATTTTCCCAGAAGCGAGTTTGTATATAATACAATGTTACGTACTTTAATTACAAGCATTCAGCTTTAAAAAGACAGAAGACACCAAACAAATACCAGTACTATGAAGCTGGTCATGCAGACTTCCCAAAAAAGACCAAACAGCTGTACTCTCCTCAGCCCTACCAAAATAGCCTAACATCTTTCTTTTTGTTTATATTCTTCCAATTTCCTTACTCTTTAACTGGTATTTTTACTTCCATATTGCTTACAGTCAGATAAACTATAGTAATTGAGGTTAGACACTGTTGATGAATTTGATTATCGGGTCCTGGTAGGCCAAGTAGGAACCACCTGACCCTACTAACAGTGTTAAAAGTCAGATACATTTTTTAATCATCCATGCACTAGAAAAGGATGGATGACGGTCATGTGCATACAAATATGGCTTAAAAAAAAGCTGAACTTTTAGACCAGACCATGCAAAGAAAAAAGTCTTGGTGTGGAGTATGTTTTGGTCACATCTTGCTGACAGGTTAATTGCTGGGACGGTATGAAAAAACATCGATATAGCCAGATTCCTGTGATTAACAAGTCTGTCCAACCACTGGATGTTTCCCAGCAAACAAACCATTTAAAGATCTGTAAGATAGAAGTGGAACAACTGACGATAAAAGGCTATAAGATATAAGAAGAAGGATAAACATTCAAGCTCCACTACTAGCAACATTATGCTATCGGATTGTAGAGGCCTGGGGGATGCAATTCAGACCAGAAATTGTGGGTGAAATCTTAAGAAATGTGGATTTTGAATACCGGATGGAACAGAAGACGCATTTTGTTGTGGGATTATGAGGCTAATGAGAGCGTGAATGAGGATGAAGATATTGATGATTCATGGCTGAAGATGGCAAAGGATTCATATGACGATGTTGTCTACGAGAGGACTGGGGAGGAGCCGTCGGTGCCGTGACGATGATGACAAGGAAAAATGGGATTTTGATGGATTTTAGTCGAAAATATTCAGAAATATGGTATCAGAGTATTTATTCAAGCCGACTTAGATATAGTTATTATTGTAATACAACAGTTTTACTGAAAACCATATTCAAAAGCCATTACGTAAAATCTTTTGAACGACGCAAAGAAAGTGAAAAGCTGCCACTTTTGCCACAATTTTGTATCTCTAATTTCCACTGTGAATACGATGTTGGTTTATATAAAAAGCATTACATTTCCATATTTATTTCGAGAATATATTCATTCAGGCACAGTTAAGGTAAAATATACTTTCTGTGAAGTAACATTTTAATGAAAAAAGTTATTTAGAAACACGTATTTTAGTTTTTTGTTTCAAAGTTAATTAACAAAGATTGATGTTTCAAAATGTAATGAAAAAAATTTATGTACAGTATCTATAAATAAAGTTTAAATTAACATTATGTTTTACATCGCCCTGTGCTACCATACATCACCATGCATTTGGCTACTTTGGGCTTAAGTGATGATTTAAGAGATCTGCCCTCAAGTAATCTGCACTGCACCACAGCTGGGTGGTGAGCCAGTGGCTGCTTCCATTGTTTACTGGGTAGTTACTGTAAATATTTTTCAACCTAGACGGGAAATCTATTATCTAGAGCAGAGGTTTAATTTCAACTTTTTACAAAAAATTTGTCTTTAAGAACTCAAGACTCGTATACACGGGTATATACGGAAGTGTCCTTACTGCATTTTTTTTTTTTTTTTACTTTGTATGTACTTTTCGTGAGTTGAACCAATTACCCAATATCCAAATGGAAAAAATGATTTGGTTAACGAAATTTTCGGTTAACAAAGACCTTCTGGAAACGAAGTTCATAACCGAGGAACCACTGTATGGACAAAAGATTCATTATTGTTTATTATTGAATATGTATTTGATTGAATTAATGTTTATATATATGAATTGAACAATGCAATTCATTAATAATAATGAGAATATTATAACACACATGAGGAGACAAGAGGCATTGTTTTCGTGAGTGACAATAGTCCTACATAAGAAACTGAAGAAAATAAGACCCTGGTTGTAGCTGTAGTGAACTTAATTTAAAAAAAATTTAATACCTGTATGTATGTTTTAAGTAATGTTATTTAATGTTAATAAATGGAGCACTAGAAGTAGCTAACCACTAATGGTAAAGAAATAGGGCGAGATTAATGGGAACGGCAACGTATGAACAGTAAGTACATGTAAAACATATCGTCATTTCTCTACATATGAATATGAAAACAACACTTATTTACTGTTCATATATGTTTTAAATAATATTTGCGAACGTAAAACTAAAATTCTACTCACCAATGGTGGTAAGTCTAAAACATAAGGACAATCAATGAATATTAAAGTAGTTTTACTCGATGACGAAGTCATCAGGTTCAACTCTGGCTGAAGCTGTAGCTTTCCACAAAGCTGTTGCTGAAACTGTTACTGAACCTGAAGTTGATGTTGAAGCTGCTTATGATGCTGAATTTGATGGGTAGCCGGGTTTAAAGAACCTTGCAGTTTCATTATACATCTTTATGTAGAGGTCACATTTATAATTTTAAGGCTTTGTTCTGTTAATGGATCCACTTCAGAAAATATGTTCATTGCTTGCTCCATATAATATCCATAGACCTCTCACCTTTTTCATATCGCTTTTTAAACACATCTAGTTTGTCAGCTAAGTTTATACACTTTCTATTAGTTTGAACAACACTACCATCACTTGCTCTCTTGCTCATGTTGAATAGGATGCAAAATGCTGTAAGAAACTTGAGAAAGTTTTTCTCCCTGTTCCAGATGTGTGAAAACAAAAGGCCCGCCAAGCTCCAACTGCTGTTTACCACTCATTAGCCAAGCAGCTTTTAGCGCAAGGTGCTCTTCATTTTTGTTACAGTACAGTATTACCCCGATTTACACGGTTTCACTTTCTCCACATTTCATTTACGCGTACCTTCCAGAACCGACTTTCACTTTCTCATGTGCATCTACTATATACGCCAGAGAGAAGTATAATTTTTTTTTTTTTATTTAGCTCATAAATTCATACAAATTACCCTGCCAGAATATAATTTACATTGCTGGAATTCTTACAATATGATGATCATTTTGAATATAAACATCATGGATTTTGCATTAGACATACAAATTTTAGATCTTATGTAATAATTTGGTTTAAAGCAAATATTTTATCTTTTGTGCAAAATATATGAAGTTTAAATTCAAAATATTCCTGACCTGCAAGGAATCCAGAAATGTCAATTATATTATCCTAACTTTAGTCAGAGGTATTATTTATTACATATACGCTGTTAAAATCTAGTGGTTTCACCCAAAATATTTCAGAGAGGTAGGAGCTAGTGAGCTGGGAAGAGGGATTTGAGTCCATTATTTGAATGGACATTAACCTGGCGACTGTATTTCTCTTAAATATTAATTATGGAGCACATCAATAAAATTTAGATGTTATTTTTACTACAACATAGTTCACTTTTACGCGGTTTTCACTTTCCGCGGTACCCTGTGGGTTCAATTGACCGCGTAAATAGGGGTAATACTGTAATTTATATTTTATATATACATATTGGGATTTAGTGGTTATTTACATGAAAATGTAATTTTATTTTATTTTTATTATATTTTGGTCATAAATACGAATGAAATAAGGGAGTAATTGAATTGGGTCCTAAATTAACTAGGGTCTTAAATATGAAAAGTTGTTGGTCAAACCGTTGTTATCGGAGGCTTTACTGTATATTGTATTTACATGCACAAAATCTTATGTTTTCCCCTGAAAACCACTTTAAAATCACTTTCAATAAATGTATGACGGAACATACGAAAAAAAAAAAATCCACAAAATATCATTGTAAAATAGGGGTGCGTCTTATATGCTGGCAAATACAGGTTGTACCTCTCTAGTCCGGCAACCTCGGGACCTGACCGGTGCCGGACCATGGAAATTCACCCTTTTCCTGGATAGATAGTGACTTGTGCTTATGCCTGGAAGCACTAGCAGCACTTTCTCTGCGTCATGGTCTCTTTGAAGACATATTGAAGGGTTAAATGTCGAATAGTAGCTTCTCAAATTAAGGGAGTTTTTAATTCTTAACGATTTTATTGAACACACAAAAAAATAAATAATAAAAATTTTGACGGGCGAACTTGAATTTCGACGGGTTTGAACAGCCCGCCAACATGCATAACGTGTAAACAGCTCATTTCTCTTATGTACAAGATTCATTATTGTTTATTACTGAATGTCTTTTTATTGAATTAATGTTTATGTGCAAAATGAGCAATACAATCCATTAATAATACGTAGAATATTAAACACACGAGGAAATGACACAGCATTGTTTTTGATTACCAAAACCAGTGACTGACTGGTTCTACATATAAACGAAGAAAATAAGACTTGGTTGTAGCTGTAGTAAAATTAATATGGTTGTTTTAAGTAATGTTATTTAATGTTAATAAATGGAACAATAGAAGTAGCTAACGATAATGGTAAAGAAAAAGAAGATCGCATATGTAAGTGCGCATCGCCTGCAGTAAGCATATATCGTCATTACTTTACATAAGAATATGAAAGCAACACTTATTTACTGTTCATATATATTTTAATTAATGTTTCTGAATTTGTTTTTATTGAATTAATGTACGTGTGTGCAAAATTAACAATACAATTTAATAATAATACGTGGAATGTTAGAGGAGACGAGACGGCTGCCAGCATTGTTTATGTTAAAGCTTACGAAACCAGTGACTGATTGGTTCTACATATAAAACTGAAGAAAATAAGACCCTGAGTTTAGCTTTAGTAAAATTGATGTAAAAAATGAATATGGTTGCTTGAAGTACCTGTAATGTTATTTAATGTTAATAAATGGAACAATATAAGTAGCTAACCATTAATGGTAAAAAAAAGTGAGACTGCTAGTATGTAAGTGCGCACATGTGAAAATATATCGTCATTACTCTACATAAGAATATGAAAGCAACACTTATTTACTGCTCATATATATTGAAGGGTTAAATCTTGTACTCTGTATAGACAAGCAGAGAGATAGAGAGAGAGCAGCCGAACTGCTGGATGTAAACAAACCTTAATTTCCCGCGGCTTTTTTATGGACAGCCCACTCCGGCATAGGTCACTGACCCACATTGGGGCCTGAGGCAAAATTTAATACTCCTGGCCAATAATAGCAATTCAGATAAGTGTAGGAAAAAAAAAAAACTGCCTATCTACCTATTGGACAAACTAAAATCGTTCCGGACCACGGGAGTTTCCGGACCACAGAATGCCGGACAAGAGAGGTACAACCTGTATGGTACTACCAATTACCTGAAACATCTCATTTCCTACATTCTACTTCCATACACATTAACATTTCAGTAATATCTTCCTGTCACCCTTCCCTACTTATATAATACAAACTCATGTCTCATTAAGAATAGATACTAATATCAAACATGATCCATACCTCACTATAATTCTCATGTGTGAACACGAACTCTGGGTCTTGATATCCTGGAGAACCTGGCACTGGTGATGGATAATTATGTTCATACATATCCTGTGGACTTAACAAGAGAGACAGCCTGTCAAATTTTGGTTGCATAGGATCTTCTACATCCTTGTCATTATCAGCTTTCAGTTTTTTCTTGAATTCAACCTTGCTGTTTGCTCCAGGAAAAATGGATGCATATGATAGATACGTTTGGCCACTTTCCCGTGCTTTGTCAAGACTCGTGAAATCTGTGGAAAAATCATATATTTCAGCCATAGTGCAAATGTAATTAAACTATAACACCTCGGGAATATATAAATTAAAGTTATGATGTCAAAAAATGAAGTCAATGTGTGAAATTCTATATAATTAAAAAAGGAAAATGGTTATGTAAACTGCATGAATCATGTGACTAAAACACTTCTTGGTAGAGCTGACCCTTGTCAGAGGCCTTTGATATGCGTAGCAGCAGGATACCTATACTGTACACAATGTTTCCCATTATTATAAAATGTTTAGCAGCAGGATACAATATGTTTCCCATTACCCTGTATTATAAAATGTTTAGCAGCAGGATACAATTTGTTTCCCATTACAGTGAACCCTCAAAGATCTGGACTAAAAGGGGGGACCACCTGTCTGATAAAGCTAAGTGTCCGAATTTTCCGACGAATGTACTAATTGTATAAAATGATAAATAATGATATAAAAAACAAAAACAAAAATACAGTACATAATATCCTGACCATTAAGGTTAGTTATACAGACTCATTCCTGTGAAAAAGCCATAATTTTGAGCAACATATTACTGTACAGTGATCCATCGGTTAACGAGCGCCTTGGTTAACGAGATTTCGGTTAACGAGTTACCTCCCATAAGATTCTTAACTTCGGTTAACGAGCAATCCCTCGGTTAACGAGTTTCTTACGAGCCGACCTCACCAAGTTTTCGCTTGCACTTGGCGGTCAACCAGCTGTAGTATTAGTCCGCCAATACAGTAATCGGTTCTAGGGCTTAAATTCCTTACTATTTTAGTAAATATCAAGAAGTTTATACTATTCAATAATTTTAAAAGTTTAATATTAAATTTTTTAGTAATTTTTACAATTATTGAACATAATTGAAGGTAAAGTGACTAGTTTTATGCGCGCCATCCAGCCTCTTAACACAGCAAACAAGCGTTAGCCTCTCTCTGTTTTCAGTGGAGGTAACATCTTGCTTGAGACTCTCTTCAACTAAACGCTTTTTTTCTGTGTGGCCAAGCAAATTATTGGTCATTTTGAAATATATTTTACATATTGACAATATATAGCGCAGTGCAGTGTTATTTTATAGAAAATATTCTTTATTTACAGCAAGTTTATACCTAAAAGATCACGTGTTGACATTGTTTGAATCCAGCATGGGGCATAAGAGATCAAGAAAAGCGATTTCAATCCAAACCAAGCAGGAAATTATAAGAAAACATGAACAAGGCATTAGAACAAATGTGCTATGCAAAGAATATGGCATGTCAACATCAGCTGTGTCGACAATTCTTGCACAGAAAGACAAATTTAAAGAAGTGAAAGTGAGAGACAGATCTACCAGAGTGTTTAAAAGTAGATCCCTAATTGCAGAAACTGAGAGGTTACTTCTCATCTGGATTAGGGAAAAACAGATGAAAGGTGATTCAGTTTCTACTGAATTCATTTGTGAAAGAGCCAGGGAGATATACGAACATTTAAAGACAGATCAACCTGGTTCTTCAGGCACAGAATTTGAAGATTTTCAGGCCAGCAAAGGCTGGTTCGAAAAATTTAAGAAAAGAAGTGACATTTTCAGTGTTGTTAGGCATGGTGAGGCTGCCAGTGCTGATAAGGAAGGGGCAGCAAAGTTTTTAGTGGAATTTAAAGAACTGACGGAAGAAGAAAATTATCTTCCACAGCAAGTGTTCAATGTGGACGAAACTGGGCTGTTCTGGAAAAAGATGCCCAAAAGAACATTCATCACCAGAGATGAAGCCTCTTTACCTGGGCATAAACCCATGAAAGACCGTCTCACTCTATTGCTTGGTGCCAATGCTTCAGGGGATTTCCGACTGAAGCCTATGCTTGTCTACCACTCTGAAAACCCCAGGGTGTTCAAGCAACAGAAAGTGGTAAGAACAAAGCTTGGTGTTTATTGGAAGTCCAACCGTAAGGCATGGGTGACAAGACAGCTCTTTAATGAATGGGCTGTTGATGTGTTTGGCCCTTCTTGTCAAGAGCTACCTAACCACCAATAAACTCCCTTTAAAGGCTCTTCTTCTCATGGATAATGCTCCTGGTCATGACCCTGACCTTGCCAGAAATTTGGAGTATCAATTTGACTTTGTAAAAGTGTTGTTTTTGCCTCCCAACACTACATCAATCATACAGCCAATGGACCAGTACATGATCAGCAACTTCAAGAAGTTGTATATGAAGAAAATGTTCAGGAGGTGTCATCAGACAACTTTCAATGATCCTGAACTAACCCTGAAACAGTTCTGGAAGACACAAGTCAACATCCTGGAGGCTGTAAAATTGATTGTGTCATCATGGCAAGAAGTCTCCACTAGAACCCTCAATTCTTCATGGAAAGCACTGTGGCCATCAGTAGTCCATGATTTTGAGGGATTTGAGGAAGAAGCAGAGTTGGACCAGGAGATTGTGTCCATTGGTCAGTCATTGGGCCTTGAAGTGGAGGAGGATGGTGTAGAAGAGCCTGTGATGTCTCATGAACAGGAACTTACTCCTGAAGACTTGCAGCAACTGGATGAGATGTTAGAGGCTGGCAGAGGTGAGGAGGAAATTGAAAGTGATGACCATATGGGAGAAGTTCAGGGAACTGGCTTCAAAGCACCCAGATGTGGAAAAAATTGAATTAACTTTGTGTCATATTGAGGACTCAATGGTCTCCTTCTTTAAACATAAGTTAATGGTGAGGAGGAGAGATGCCCCACAGACCACAATTGACACTTTCTTCAGTAAAAGGCAGAGGGAACAAGATGCTATCCCTCTGCCTTCCACTTCAAGAAGGAGAGAGGATGATGCTAGCCCTCAGCCTTCCACTTCAAGGAGAGAGAATGTTCATGGTGGAGAATCTGTCAGTCCAGAGGTTCCTGACATTTTCATGGAAGGTGACTCACCTTCCAAGAAGCAGTAAAATGCTTCTCCTCCGCCTCCACTTCCTTCTCTTCTCCCTTCTCCTCCTCCACCTCCCACTTCAAATTCACATCAGCATCATCATCCAGGAGCCTTCTACATACACACCTCAAGGTAAGTGTCCATTTCTAAAAATTTTTTGAATTTAGGCAATTTTTGGTGAGCTGCGCCGTGTAGGTGGAAGGTCGCTGCTGCGCGCTCCTTGGCTCGGTTTTCCAGATATCAAAGGTTTGGGCTATAATAGTGTCCACCAATGTTTTACCGTCATCGTGTGTGACACGTGAATAATTGTGTATTTTTTTTATTTATTTTTGATGTTTCAAGTGGTTGAGGTACATAACAACACCATTTTGTGAACAATGGCTGCCTATCAGAGGCTACATGATGAGGAGTTGGAGGTACTTATGTGCAATTATTTTTTTGACGTTTCATGTGTTTCATGTACATAACAAAACCATTTTGTGAACAATGGCTGCCTATCAGAGGTAGAGGAAGACGTGGCCCCTGTGCATCTTTTACGGCATCCTCAATGCCTGCCTGATCAACGCCTGGATCGTGCACAGTGGAGCGCTCTCGTCGCACACTTCTGCCACGGCGTCACTTCATGCGGGAGGTGGCACTGGCACTGATCAGGCCCTGCGCAAAGGGGCGCCTGACCAACCCACGCCTGTCACTCAGCCTGAAGTCCTGCATCACCAGCACCTTCGGCATCGCTCCTCCTGGGGTCCATGCAGACATGGAGCAGGCAGTGCTGGCCAACAGCACCAACAACCCGAGGGCGAGGTGCAGGAAGTGCCCTAGGGTGGAGAACCGGCGCAGCCGCTATGTGTGCTTCACCTGCAAGCAACCATTTTGCAGCCGCCACATCCTCCCTCAGTGCATCAGCTACTTCACTGCTGACAAGTAAGTAATAATCTCCTGTCCTTTTTTGAATGAAATATTCATTACATGTAATATTTATAAATAATATTTACATTTATAAAAAAATATATTGCACAGCAGTCATTTTTGAGTCAGTGAAAAAATGACCTTTCTTTGACAGCTCCGCCCACATGATATCGTGCTGCCAGGAGACTGCGGGTCGGCCTGCTGCCCCCCACACCCCCCTGCTGCCCACTGGTTGACGGATTTCAGAATCCAGGCATCCTACTCATAGCTATAGTCTTAACTTTAAAGTTGTGTAGGGAAATTACCCCCTTTTTACTAGTTGTCTTAAGTTACCCATGGCGAATTGCATTTTTTGTTTTTTTTTCGTTTTTCTTTCTTTCAGACTGTAGTATTAAGATTAGATTTTAAGTCCATAGCTTGTAAATTAATAAAAACAACTCTATGTATTTTTTTTTTTTACCCAAAATTGGTACACAATAGTGACAAAGAATGTGGCAAGGTAAAACAAAACATCGAATGTGTTCTAGGGTTAACCCCAAACCCCAATGACCCTTAAATTTGTATTTTAATGAATGCAATGCGCACACCCTCCAACACCACCCACACCCTCCAACACCACACACACCCTCCAACACCACTCACAACCTCCAACACCACCCACACCCTCCAACACCACACACACCCTCCAACATCTCCCACACCCCCCAACATCACACACACAAACACACCCTCTAATACCACCAAAACACCCTAGCATCACCCACACACCACCGTAGGGTCGAGACCAACTCAGGCGCTGCTCCTGTGAGCAGCGGCCCCCCTTGGCCAATGTTCGGCCCATTCCCCAAGTCCTCTCCCCAACCCATCCTCACCAACGGGATATAATATAATCAAAAGTAACAACTTCGTTTCGGAAAGAAGTGGGATCAGTGATGAACAGTGTTTAAGCCAGTGAATTCAGCACTAGACAGTACCAGTGAGAGTCGTGACCCACCAGTGGGATAAGCACCCCTGGGAACTGACCGCCGTCTTCTGACCAGGAGGTGCTAATCCGTCCACCCTGGGAACAACAGAGGGCCGGCCGGCTATGCACCTGACTACGAGATAACACAACACCACCCAGCACCACCTGGTGTCCCCACGACCACGTGAGGTCCTTCATATTAACACCCGAGGACGAGTTACTGCACCAGGTGAACACCACACCACCGGGTGTCCCCAGGACCACGTGAGGTCCTTCATATCAACACCTTCATATCAACACCCGAGGACGAGTTACTACACCACGTGAACACCCAGTGTCTCCACGACCACGTGAGGTCCTTCATATCAACACCGGAGGACAAGTTTCTGCACCACGTGAACACCACCCCACCCGGTGTCTCCATGACCACGTGAGGTCCTTCATATCAACACCTGAGGACGAGTTACTGCACCACATGAACACCACACCACCAGGTGTTCCCATGACCACATGAGGTCCTTCATATCAACACCCAAGGACGAGTTACTGCACCACGTGAACACCACACCACCTGGTGTCTCCATGACCAGTCCAGGCCCGGGCCATCAACTGTAAACTATAACAATTTGTATGTTCAATCATTGTTCCTTCTCCTTTCGGTTATGAAAACTTTTGTTAAAAGACCCACCCACTCCATGTCTTTGTATGTAATAAGTAATTTTTGTCCAATGTATATTTTCAGCCTTCGGGCTGCCGACTTTTTCAATAAACCGTTAATTATTATTTTTATCACACGCATGCACACACACACACACTTACTTGTCAACCACCAGCAAGACAAGACGTGCCCTGAAGGCGCTCCCAGTTTGAGCAGCCAGGCCGTATCTGTTTGCCCCCCCCTCCCCCTGCTATATCCCAATGCCCTACCAGCCTTACTACACCAGGATTTACTCAGCAAAACATTCGAGTGATCAGTGAACGATTGACTACCAAACAGTGTTCCTATAGTGCACTCCAAGGAAAAGCACAAAAACACTGCAGTGTAATACTGAGTGTGGTTGGATCTGACCTGACCTGACCTGAAGGATGGAGCACACCTGCATTGCCCCAAGCTACTGTCCTGGCCACGTGGCCACACACCTGCCCAACATCATCCAGCCCATAAGAGCACGAACTGATTGCTATAAGAACAGCCCAGTCCCAACCATTGTAAAAATTATTAACACCTAATTATTATATATCATATTTGTATCACTTATATTACTTGTATATCATTTGTAAATCAAGAGACCCATTCCCCAATTATGTAATTGTATATTTACAGCCTTCCGGCTGCCATGCTCTTTCAATAAACCGTTAATTATTATTACTATAATTATTATTATTACACACACACACACACATCTTTGGTCATCCTCTCTTAGGGATTATGGGGAAACTTTTGTTGTGGCCCTCGATATGTCACAAGTCTTTTCTTTCTAAAGTTCCCTCTTATGGTTTCTCTCCCCCATTTTGTTATCTAATCTCTAGCTTCCTTGAGAACCGACCCCTGGCAGTTGTTGTCAAGGGATCGATCTCTCGCTCTTTCTCTACCAATAGTGGTGTCCCACAGGGTTCTGTTCTTTCACCTAGTCTCTTCCTTCTTTTAATCAATGATATACTTCACACTACAATTAATTCCATCCATTCTTACACGGATGATTCTACTCTTCACGTTTCTTCACATTTTCCCCTTCCCCTAACTCTCAAACTAGATCTGTTTCTAGAGCTATCATTACATCTATCAATGCGGATCTGTGCAGCATCTCCAAATGGGGAGGTAGAAGCTTAGTTAAATTCAACAGTAATAAAACTCAGTATTTACCAATTACACTTTCCAAATTAGATGATCTCCCACCAATCACATTTCAGGATGCTAATATTCTGCCAAATTCTAAAATAGATATGCTAGGCCTCACCATTTCCTCTAATAAGTCATGGAAGCCACACATCCTCAACATTGCTAAAGCTGCCTCCCAAAAGCTGGGAATGCTGTACAGATGACGTAACTACTTCACTCCTGAGAGGTTGGTTCAAGTATATAAAGGATCCATTCGTCCTAACTTGGAGTACTGCTCTCATATCTGGGGTGGCTCTTCTTCTGTCCAACTGTTAGATAGGGTGGAATGAAAGGCATTTTGTCTTATTAACTCTCCTCCTTTAGTTGACAATCTTTCTTCCTTCACTTTGCCTCAATGTTGACAATCTTTCTTCCCTTTCTCTGCACTGCAATGTTGCTTCACTCTCTCTTTTACAGGTACTTTAATGGGCAATGTTCGGTGGATTTGGCATCCTGTGTACAGCCGGCAAGGTGTTGGGCTCGTAACACTCGCCTTGCCTGAGGTGCCCACCATTTCTCTGTGGCTGTTGGTCACACTGGAATAACCCGTTATAGTACATCCTTCTTTCCTCACACAGCCAAACTGTGGAATGTCAGCCTTGTTCTGTGTTTCCATACTTATACAATATATGTCACTTCAAAAAGCTGGTTTTCCGGCATCTTCGTGGTGTAGATTAATATACAGGTACACCACCGACTTTCTGGCACCCTTGGATCCAAAGCCTTGCCGGATTATCCGTTTTGCCGGATTATCCGTTTTGCCGGACCAAGCAAGGTCAGGTAATAATACAGCTCCTCCCTGACTTACAACCTACTCGACTTACGACTACCCACACTTACGACCTGCCCCAGTCGTCCCCAGTCGTACCAAAATTTTGTCAAATTACGTATTTTCGAGTCCCAACGTCAGTACACAGACAAAAAAAAAATTTTGTAATTCACTTTAAAATGGCTGGCAAGCTTAAAAGTAAGAGTTTGGTGGTGCTGAGAAGAAAAAGAGACACCCATTTTAGATTTTCTAAGTATTATTTAAGCATTTTCGACTTACGACCTGGATTTGGGTCCCTAACCCCGTCGTAAGTCGGGGAGGAGCTGTAATTCAGCAATACTGTACACCTCTGACCCACTAATTATACACCACCTGTGTCTCTAAAGCACCATGGACTGCTAGAAACTTCAATTAAACTATGTGATGTTTATATTCAAATTAATCACTATATTAATAGGATTCCAGCAATGTAATTTATATTCTGTTAAGTTTAGTGTGACATTTTATAAGACAAAAATTTTAAACCTAAACTGCCTTCACCCTGGCTGTCAGGAAGGGGGAGGGTGATGTGTTGACAGCTGTCAGGGACGGGAGATAACAAAGTGCATAGTTATCAAGCAGAAGGAGTTTTCCCTTATAAAATGTCACTCAATTGACTTGGCAGTACAGTATATAATTTGCATTGCTGTATTATTTGTAAGATAATGATTAATGTGAATATAAACATCATATAGTTTGCACTAGAGATAAAAAATTTAGTAATTAATTTATTACAGGTTTACCCATAGGACAATTATATCTTTTATTTTTATCACAATATGTATTTAAGATGGTGTGTGCATGCAAATGAGTAAAAAATAAATGAAGAAAGTTACATACAGGTTGACCATCAAAAATCCGGCAATCGATAAACCGGAACCTTCAGTTTTCCGGCATGGATTTCGGAGCGCATTTTCAAATATTTCTTTGTTTATTTAATGAAGATATATGTTTTAGCTCATAAAATTCATACAAATTACCCGGCCAGAATATAATTTACATTGCTGGAATTCTTACAATTTGATGATCATTTTGAATATAAACATCATAGATTCTGCATTAGACATACAAATTTTAGATATAATGTTTACTCTGAGTAAATATGTTATCTTTTGTGCAAAATATATGACATTTATATTCAAAATATTCCTGGTTTTACAAGGAATCCAGCAATGTCAATTATATTATCCTAACTTTAGTTTGAGGTATTATTTATTAAAATTTAGTGGTTTTTCCCCCCAAAATTTCTCAGAGAGGAAGAGTCAGCAGTGTAGTGTGAGAAAAGGGGAGGGAGTTGAGTCCATTATTTGAATGGACATTAACTTGGCGACTGTATTTCTCTATTTCTCTTAAGTATTAATTGTGTGCATGTACCATCATAAAATTAAGATGTTATTTTTACTAGAACATAGGTATTGTGTCGGAAAAAGTGGAGTTTGGGGGTGGGCCAGTTTCTATTGGAATTAATCCCATATGTTCTGTTGTTCACTTAGCGTGGTTTTCACTTAACACGTACCCTGTGGGTTTTATTGACCGCGTTAAGCGGGGTACTACTGTGTGTGTGTATATATATATATATATATATATATATATATATATATATATATATATATATATATATATATATATATATAACTAAATATATATATATATAGTTATATATATATAGTTATATATATATATATACAGTGGTAGCGGAAAGTTTGGGCGCAAGACGAATGTAAACAATTGTGACATTTAAATAGACATTTAAAGGGCTCATGACGTACCTTATTTGCCAAGCGATTTTCCTCTAAGCTTGATGACCTTCTCCAAACGTTGTGGGATGCATCTTGCCAGTTTTTCTATGTGTTGGGGAATGATATTATCCCAAATATCCTGTATTTCTATTTTTAGCTTCGCTACTGTCGAAGCGTCACGATCCTGAAGCTCTTTTTTAATGATATGCCACACGTGCTCTATGGGATTTAGGTCTGGTGAATTCCCAGGCCACTTTTTGAAGTAATCTACACCACAGTCCTCTAACCACTGGATAATAGATCGAGCTGTGTGAGCAGGAGCTCCATCTTGCATAAACCAGCTAGCGTTACACTTTTCAAAGCTTTCAGGCAGGTTATCACACAATAACTCGAAATAACTGTGCTGATTTACACTCTCATTTTTTTCAAAAAATACTAAATTGCCAACTCCACCAAATGCAAAGCATCCCCACACCATAACACTTGGAGCATGCTTTACAACTTTAGCTGTGTAGCGGGGGTCATTTGGGTCCGATCCTTTGGGACGCCTGACACGCTTGGACCTGCAGCCAGATGACACCACAAACGTTGACTCATCACTCCACAAGACTTGTTCCCAGTCTTCTAGGGTCCAATCCTTATATTTCTTGCTAAAAGCAATGCGATCCCGTACATTTTTTGCACTTAAGAGGGGAAGAACTTTAGCACAACAACTGCGATATTGTAAATCTTTGAGTAAATGATCAGAAATACATCTTACAGACACGTCCTGGAGCAGTGCAGGGTTATTTTCCCTCAGTTTTCGAGCTGTGAGTGTTGAATTTTTATCCAACTGCCTCTTTATAACCTTGGAAGTACGATTTTGTATTTTCCTTGGCCTACCAGAGCGAGGCTTGAGGGTAGGAATATCCTCACCTCCGCCGTCTCTAAATTTCTTGATCCACTTTTGAACTTGCCGCACTCCTATTCCCACACGAGTGGCTATATCTTTACACTTATAACCCTCCTTATAGAGGGTTATAATAGCAACAATTGTGTCTCTTCCCAGCTCTTTACCACTTCCCATTACAGAGATATTGAGGCACAAACACAGAAAAAAACGCAAAAAAATGACTAGTCCGCGTGAGAGAAGTTTACACACTGCACCCACGTGCTCACTGAAGCGACTAATCAGAGTTGCCAAGTCGTGCGTATTGTCTCGCCTAAATAGCGGTACAAACCCTAGCATTGAAGTATAGCGAAAGGTTTGGGCGGAAATTGGTATTTATCGTATGTTTTGATAATAGCGGAAAGTTTGGGCGCCTGTAATTTTGCGCCCAAACTTTCCGCTACCACTGTGTATATATATATATATATATATATATATATATATATATATATATATATATATATATATATATATATATATATATATATATATATATATATATATATATATCTATATCTATACCCTATACTATACTTATGTATGTATATATATATATATATATATATATATATATATATATATATATATATATATATATATATATATATATATATATATATATAACAATATATATATATATATATATATATATATATATATATATATATATATATATATATATATATATATATATATATATATATATATATATATATATATATATATATATATATATATATATATATATATATATATATATATATATATATATATATATATATATATAATATATGATAACCACAAAGGAAAGAAAACCACGAAGTTCCCAAAGCGCCTGGTGTAATTCACATCTTCAGGGAACAGATACAGACTATGAGAGTACAATAATACAAATCAAGGTGTATATATACAGAGAAGGGTGAACCAGGTCACAATGGTCAGGTATTAGGTAATGACCTTACTAATCTTTAAATAGCACACCTAATACCTAATACCTGACCATTGTGGACCTGGTCTCCTGTACTCACCCTGAAATCACTTATACACCTAAATGATTACTTGTATGTATGTATGTATATGTATATATATATATATATATATATATATATATATATATATATATATATATATATATATATATATATATATATATATATATATATATATATATATATATATATATATATATATATATATATATATATATATATATATATATATATATATATATATATATATATATATATATATATATATATATATATATATATATATATATATATATATATATATATATATATATATATATATATATATATATATATATATATATATATATATATATATATATATATATATCCCATCCTATATGATCAGGTTTTGGTGTATTACTGAAAAATCTATACTCTACCTCATGGTAATGCAGCTTAGGTCACACACAATAATAGACAAGAAGATGCTCAGTGACAGTGTGTTGGACTGCCTCCTGTGACTATTCATTCACACTCACCACTCCTGGCCTGACCAGTGGAGTCAACAAGTTTTGCACATTCAGCCCAGACAATTGCAGAGTGTATTTTTTCTAGCACAAAAGCAGAGAGAGTAAAAATATAGTCTTCATAAATATTAGCAAATTCAATGCATCAAGTGAAATCAAAATAACACAAGGGCCCCTAAATTAACCTCGTTTTTAATCAATCCTTTTAAATTTTCTTCAACGGTCTCTTAACTTCACAAGCGTTTATGACTCACTCAAACAATCAATTGCTTTAATAAAATAAAACTGCCACTCTGTTTTCACCATTACCTGCTTTCAAGCTATTCTCTGATGTTTTTGAAAGAGGATGTTTAGAAGCTCTTCTAAGGCCCGGCATTGTACTGAAGGTGCCAGTAATTCCAGTTGGCATAACACTAGAAGTCCTAGGAAGGGCATCTGTAATATCTACTACATTTTGTGAATCTTCATTTTGTAGACTTCATCAAGACTCATTCCTCAACAACAACTACCACAGCTCATGGGATATTTTCTTGGTGCGTAAAACTCTGGCCACCTCACCAAAAATTAAATACAATAAGAAGTTAGCCTGTTACACTCTCAAATAAACATTAAATTTTCAATTTCTTTTCAAATTCATATAAAACAAATAAAAATCACTCATAGGAAAACTTCAAAAGTAAGAACTTTCAAATGATACCTTATATTTCAGACCCAATACTAATATTGTAATGTAATGTCAAAACAAAAAGTCATGAAACAAATGACCAGCAATGCATGTGG
>NW_024744402.1:0-13976 GCF_018991925.1 Homarus americanus
ACTGTGAGAGTGCCACCTGTTGTCCTACAATCGCTGAGGTGAGGCACTATAATGCTGCCTCAAGCCTCCAGTTGGAAATTTGTCTTACGAGAGTTACTGAATTGGCTTAAAATAACTTAAGATAGAATGAGTTTGTGATTAGTGTAGTGTGTGTAAAGTTCCATTAGGTTGACCTCGCTGATCTCCCGGGCCGTATTGGCAGTCTTATCTGAATTCAGGGTTCGACCCCCACTAGTAGAGGGTCCAGGTGGGATATTTCAGGATGAGTTGTTGACATGTAGGATGGGGGGGCCCCCATCTTGTTTACCTTTTGCTGGGGGATTCTGACGGCCGGTGTCACGACATGGCCGCCTGAGCCTACCAACACTGTGTTACGTGGCCCTGGGTGTGTTGAGTATATGTGGAGGGTGTTTAGCGGAGGTGTTGATGTGTACTCCACCAATGTGTGTTATACCTGTTTCAACTACACTGCTTAGAAATACACCCCCTACACCTGTCACACCCCCTACACCTGTCACACCCCCTACACCTGTCACACCACCTACACCTGTCACTCCCCCTATACCTGTCACTCCCCCTATACCTGTCACTCCATTTACACCTGTCATTCCACTTACACCTGTCACTCCACTTACACCTGTCACTCCACTTACACCTGTCACTCCCCCTATACCTGTCACTCCCCCTATACCTGTCACTCCCCCTACACCTGTCACTCCCCCTATACCTGTCACTCCCCCTACACCTGTCACACCCCCTACACCTGTCACACCCCCTACACCTCTCACACCTCCTATACCTGTCACTCCCCCTATACCTGTCACTCCCCCTATACCTGTCACTCCCCCTACACCTGTCACTCCCCTTACACCTGTCACTCCCCCTACACCTGTCACTCTCCCTACACCTGTCACTCCCGCTACACCTGTCTCTCCCCCTACACCTGTCACTCCCCTTACACCTGTCACCTCCTGTTCCGTCACCTCCCACACCTGTTACTCCCTACACCTGTCACTCCCCCTATACCCGTCACCCCCTACACCTGTCACCCCTCACACCCGTCACTCCCCACACCTGTCACCCCCACACCTCCACACTCCCCCACACCTGTCACTCTCCCCACCTGTCACTCCCCCACACCTGTTACCCCTTACACCTGCCCACCCCCCCACACCCAAGGCTGTCAATCTCCTACACCGTCACTCCCCTACACCTGTCATTCTCCTACACCTGTCACCCCCTACACCTGTCACTCCCCTACACCTGTTACTCCCTTACACCTGTCATTCCCCCTATACCTGTCACTCCCTCATACCTGTCACTCCCCACACCTGTCACTCCCACCTGTCACTCCCCTACACCTGTTACTCCTTACACCTGTCACTCCCCCTACACCTGTCACTCCCCCTACACCTGTCACTCCCCCTACATCTGTCACTCCCCCTACATCTGTCACTCCCCCTACACCTGTCACTGATTTCACTCCTTGGAACTACCCCGCCTGTCTCACCTGTATACTCGCTGCAGTGTCACCTGTTAAATGACGCTAATTACAGGAGATCTACTCAACACCAACACATGCTGTCATAAACAAACTCTACCGTGATATAGTTCAGGTTAACATGTATACAATACTAATAAATTGATATATAGGAAGTTATAGTGTAATTATATCCCATATTAATAAATCCTATAATTCATAATGTTAATGAAAATATTGTGTTATCTATAGTTATCTTCTGTATTGACACTTATCTCGTTATCACCTGCTAGTTTTTTCGTTATCAGCTATTAATCTTTTGTTTATATGCCTTGTTTATCTTATTGTGGTTTGTTTATTCCCGTGTTTGTGTTTAGTCTCTGCCGCTTGGGTTTTCTTTGTATTTTTGTCGTTATCGTAATTTTTTCTTTCGTTATTTGTTGTTATTCTCTCTCTCTCTCTCTCTCTCTCTCTCTCTCTCTCTCTCTCTCTCTCATGATAAAAAACTGATCGACTTGTACCTGTGGTTCTTGTTTGTGTTTTAATTGTTAATTTAATACAACTTTTTATCTTATTTCTAATTTCTACTGTTGTTCCAGCCACATGTTGTATTGTTAATAATAATAATAATACTAATAATAATAATAATAATAATAATAATAATAATAATAATTATAATAATACGGTAATAATAATAATAAAAATAATGATGATAATAATAATAATTGAGACGATAATTATTAAAATATGGAGGCAGGAGGAGGAAGAGGGAAGGAATGATGATAGTTGAGAAGATGACAATAGTAATGATAATGCTGGTTGTGGTAGTGATGGTAATATTATACACGTAACAATAATGGTTGCCCTTCGTGTACGAGGATGGCCGGCTCTAGACAACCTAGGCGTGAATTTGTTTAAGGTGTTAGAATCTGTCGCCAACACCACAACCACACCCTAAGTTAACGAGTTGTATGTCCCAGTTTCAATGAATAGTCCGAGAAGACCGGACAACTCGGCAACTGCACTGGCTAACCATTATTCCAGAATAAGATCCGCAAATCGATTAACATCCAGGTTCCCATTTACTGGTAAATAGAAAGCCAAATGACGTAAAAAAAAAAGCTCATAGTTTCACTCCGTCCGGGAATCGAACAGGGGTCCACTCGCTTGCAAGGCGAGTATGCTGACTATTACACCACAGGTTGCCAAAATCACGTTTAGTAAAAATTATTTTTTTTTTTTTCGTGCTGGTCAAGCCCCGACCAGAGGTTAGCTAGACCCCCGGACAACTCTTTCGGAGCTTGACCAGCACGTCGTATTGGTAATATTATCTCGACTTGATTATATGTTACACATTCACTTGTGAGTTTTTCAATGTTTTGTTTTGTATAATATTTACTTATTCTAAGCTAAATGTTAACAAATAAATGACTTAAATAATAAGAAAACAAACAAATAAAAGCGGAACTCCACCTAATATATACTGTATGTTACACTAAATAGGGATAATTGGCCATTAGTGATAACTTCTATGTATTTGTCTTTTTTAGAAGCCTTTGACTGGCCATAAACGATCCTGTAGATCATAAATATACATGTAAATGAATACCTTCATGCATAATGTAACCTGACCAGACCTAACCTAACTTAATCTAGTCTAGCCTGTTACGAGTTGGGGATTTAGAATATAGTTATACGTCTACCCAGATCCCAACAGGTAACAACAATAAAAAAACAAAGACAATCGGACTATAAAAGGGTAGACAAAGGATGTGAGTTTTCGTTGTGTATAATAAAGTACCATAAATTCCTTAACAAAATATTCAGCTTCCTATAAATTACCCTTAACCAAACTTAACCTAAACATTAACAGTATATACATATTTTTACAACATAAAAAATTTTGAAGCAAGTGGACGTGGGGAGGCAATACAAAATACAAATACTTAAGTGAGGAGCTGAGATGGCTGACGAGTAAGGCTGAGTATTGTAGAAGACGGTAGGTAGTAGGGTGTGTCAATTTTGTCAACATGTTAAAAATTAAATTTGGTAGTCAAAATATTGTGCCTCATTATGTCTAAACTTGAGATTAGCAAACAAAAATGAATTGAAATAACCCTCACCTACATCAATTATACCTTAAAGTTTCAAATATCAGTATTTCAACAAATTAATGAGACTTGATTAGAATTATTCACTTGATATTAACTAATCTCATGTAAGCATATGGATTATGGAGTATTTTATGGTTCTATAGCTTGTGTACAATATGCATGTCAGAACATGAACATGAACAGGCTCTCCGTGTGGGACAGTTTAATTCTTGTTTTGACTTGTACCAAGCGTGAGGATAAGGCGCCCGGCTCACTCTCCTTCTAGATATCATAGACGGTGGTTTGCTCTCATTGCACTTGCACCTACTCTACCAGACGAATTCTACATTTTAATTATTGTAAGTAGGGCATATTGATTGTCGCAGTTACTTATATCATTGTATAAAACATTATGTTCTAAGAAATTATTATGTTATTTCTGTTACAGCATTTTTGATAAACAAATTGATATTTTTGAAACAACAATTGAATTATGAAACATTGAAATATTTTTCTATTTGTCAGATAGTGTGAAGATGTCAAAATTGAAGACAAGAAGTCAGTTGTCAACCCACTTGAGCCTGCTAGTTGGTAAAGGGAAGGAGCTTCCTGTATCAGAACTTCCAACAGTGAGAGACATGCTAAGATTAGGGTTACTCCTTCGAGAAAAAAATGCAAAGGACAGAAGGAACTATACAGATAAAGAACTCATAAATGACATGATAGTCCCTCTTCTGCATCAATGGACAAAAGCTAATGCACTATTCAAACCACCTGTGATTAATCAGTGTCGAACTATTGAGCTAAAACTAACGAAATTATGGCACAAAGCAGTTGAAACATCACTTGGTAAAGGAAACTTGGCCAGGAAAAATGAATTTCTGCACACACTTGATACTCTGTTTGACATTTTGACCTGCAAGTGCTCCATACAATTATGTTCTGAATCCAACTGTTCTCACTCAGGCAAGAGAGAAAATAATTCCCACATTGATTGTGGTTGTCCTCGTGAAAAGAAGATCCCTGTTTTAGAGCTTGAATTTATAAAGGCACAGAGGACAAAGGCAGAAGGCCAAGGAAGTATGCAAATGGGTTCAATAGATTATTCAGAAACAAAGAAGCAGATTGCTAATGCCAAGAAGAGAGAACAAATCCGAGAGAGGGAACAAAAGAAGAAAATGAAGAGTGAAGAAGCCATCCAAAGAGAGGAAGAGCTGTGTCAAGATGTTTATCACTTCTTTGATAGTTCTTCTGATGAACAGGAAGCAACATCAGATGATAGTTCCAAAGAGCCATCTGAACCTTTACCAAAGAAAATGAAATACAACACAAGAAATATTTCAAACATTGCTTTAGCTAGTATTCGCCACCATGCTGGACTTCGTGAGGCTGCAGAAATTGCAACTGCCGCTTGGATAGATGCAGGCCTCATCAGCCGAGAGGATGTATCTTTGGTGATAGATCATAATAAAATTAGAAGAGCACAAGAAAAAATAATGAAGGAAATATCTGATCAGCATGAAAAAGATTTAAGCGAGGGAGGGCTCTCCTGTCTTTTGTTTGATGGAAGAATAGATGACACAAAAGTTTTGCTAGAAGTAGAGGGAGTGAACAGAAAGTTTCCAGGTCTCATCAAAGAAGAACACTACTCTGTCTGTTCTGAGCCTGGTGGTCGGTTTTTGTTTCACTTTGCTCCCGAAACTGAAGTAGAAGGGAAGAAACATGCAGAGGTCATTGCTGATCATATTTTATGTTGGGTTCAGGAGAGAGGACTTGGCAGTTCACTGCAGGCTGTTGGTGGAGATTCAACTGCAGTGAACACCGGATGGCAGGGGGGTGTAATGACGCATTTAGAGAAAAAACTAGGAAGAAGACTTGTTTGGATTGTATGTGATTTACATACAGGCGAGCTACCTCTTCGTCATCTCATCCAGGAACTTGATGGTCCTACAAAGAGCAACAACAAGTGGTCAGGTCCCCTTGGCATCATGCTGGATGAAGCAACACAACTAGAAATAAATACAACCTTTCCAAAGGTCGAAGTTGGCCCTCCCCTTCCGGCGTTGTCTGAAGGAGTCATCAAAGATCTCAGCACAGATCAATCCTATGCTTATCGTATTGCCCAAGCAATAAGATCAGGAGAAGTGCCTCAGTCATTGGCTCTCTTGGAGATTGGACCTGTCAGTCACAGCCGTTGGTTAACTACAGCTCTTCGTTTCTGCAGGATTTGGATTTCCAAACACGAATTGAAGGGCAAAGTGCTGAAGAATTTGAGGTTAATTGTTGAATTTATTATTGGAGTTTATCTTCCCCAGTGGTTTAGTGTGAAACTTAATCCTATGTGGGTGGATGGGCCCAATCACCTTTTGTTTCAATTGCAGCTAGTAAGAACACAGAGGAAGGTAGTGAGGGACATCGTGTTACCTGTGGCAAGAAGGTCCGCTTGGTATGCTCGATCAGAAGCAGTTTTGCAAGCAATGCTTTGCAGTCAATGTACCAATCTCCGAACCGAGGCTGTAGAAGTCATTCTAAAGATTAGAGGAACGCTAATAGATGACGACCAGTTGGGAGACTGTTCGTTTCATTCAAGAAAAGTTCCCCCAATAAACGTCAATGCCACCAAATTGTCAGAATTGGTTGACTTGAGTTTGGAAGTCTTAGAGCCACCATTGACAACAAGTCTAACTAGCCAAGAATTGAGAAACCTTAAAGAGACTCCAATGCAGGTGCCGAAGTGGCCTTCCCACACTCAAAGTGTGGAGAGATGTGTGAAAATGGTCACAGAAGCAGCGGGCCATGTTTACAGCCACGAGAGGCGAGAAGGTTACATCAAAGCACAAATAGCAAGCAGACTACTGATGACAAGAAACCAAAGCAAAGAGAGTATGAAGGCATTGGTTACTTTCAAATAGACTACGGATAATAAAATATAATAATTTGAAACTTGAAACAGTAACATGTGTGCAAACGCTGGTTATGTTATAAATTCACAAATATGTACATTTAAAAATCCATTTGATGTAGGTAGGACTTATTATAAAAAAAATTTATGCCAGAATATTGTTTTGCATGGTTAAAGACTACAATAAATTGCTACCAAATTACTCGATTTTCAATTTAGCCAGTTCACCCCCTAAATTGACACACCCTAGTAGGTAGTCACTGCACCGCAGGTTTAGAGGATAGATGATCCTGTGGTCACTTACCAGAGCCAAGTGCTCTCTCCTCGAATTGGAGCTCACAAAGAAGACTTGGAGGAAGTGACGCAACAACCAGGATATGGAGAAGGGAAACCCCGGAGTGGTAACTAAGACGAGTCATACTCGTGTCTCGTCCCTAGATGGCGTTGCTCGTGGTGCTGGGTAGGTAGATCAAGACAATAGATGGCGTGGTTCGTAGTGCTGGGTGGAGGGGTTCGTAACACACCCCCCCTCCAAAGACCTCCGTAGCGCGGGCGCGAAGGAGGTGATCACCTGGTGCGCTCTGGAGTGTAGCTGCTGCATTTCCACTGGAGCTCGATTAGGTACTTGTGGGACTGGTGAGGAGAGCCAGCGGAGGATTCGCTGGTTGGAGGTCTGTTGGTTTGGATGAACGTGAGTGGGTTATGGTCGGTGAAGACTAGGGTTGTTTGTGGGCAAGACTGGAGGTAACATTCAAACTTCTTTATTGCCAACACCAGAGCCAGGGCCTCCTTCTCTATGGTCGAGTAGTTGGTCTGATGTTTTTTCAACTTGGCGGAGTAATATGCCACAGGGTGAAGGACATCAGTGGTTGGGTCGGGTTGTAGGAGCACAGCCCCCACTCCGACACCGCTAGCGTCGATTTGCAGATGGAAGGGCAAGGTGTAGTCAGGGGGGTGGACTACAGGCTTGAGGCAAGGAAGGCTTTGAGGCGGTGGAAAGACTGGTCGCACTTCTGGTTCCAGATGTAAGGGACCGCAGAACTGGTAAGGTCTGTGAGGGGTCCGGCCACGCTGGAGAAGTTACTGCAGAACCGACGGTAGTAGCCGCACATCCCCAGGAAGCGCATGAGTTCCTTCCTCGTCCTTGGAGTGGGGAAGGACAAGATGGCTCTAACGTTTGCGTCCTTGGGTCTCACCATACCATGCCCAACGATATGTCCCAGGTAAGTCACTGAGGCACGGCCAAAAGCAGATTTAGCCAGGTTTATGGTGAATCCAGTCTCTTGCAGTCGTGCAAACAGTATCTCCAAACGCACCAGATGTTCGTCCCAGCTGTCCGACACCACCACCAGGTCATCCAGGTAGGCGAACGTCCCACCTAGGTCCTGAATAAGGTAGTTGATGGCCCTCTGGAATGTGGCCGGAGCATTAGAAAAGCCAAACGCCATAACCAAATATTGAAAAAGACCAAATGGAGTTATAAATGCCGAGATTATTTTTGCCCTATCCGTGAGTCCCACTTGATAATATCCTTTCAACAGGTCCACGGTACTGATAAATTTGGCACAGCCTATGCTGTCTATTATATCTTCAATCAAAGGTAAAGGGTAGGAGTCTGAGACAGTGACCTGGTTCACTTTACGATAATCGGTACAGAGAAACGAAAGTGCCATCGGGTTTGGAATGAGAAGGCAAGGTGAAGCCCAGGGGAGTGTACTAGGGTCTAGCTAAGTTATGTTTTAACAAAAAATCCACCTCCTTTTCATACACCCTTTTTGGATTTAACATAGGCTGATTAGTTCAATGGGTTGTAAGCATCATCTGAGATTAGCTTAATATCATGTTTAAGTATATTGCAAAACCCTGGGAGGTCTGATGTGACTTTAGGAAATGTTGATAATAACTTAGTGAGATCTTTTGCTTGAGATGGATTCAGAACAGAAAAATACTCATCCAAGTTGTTGAGTATGTGACTGTTAGCAGGGTTTTCTTTAGGTAGAGGGAAGTCTAAATTCTCCAATAGGTCCATGTCATCTGTCTCCGGCTCCGGCCCTGACAAAACCGTATGCAATACAGGTTGGCTTATAGCCTCTGGGATGTCTTCCTCTGACTGCCTGGAATGGTAAAGTTTCATGAGATTAATGTGAACAAGTTGTGAATCTTTTCTGCGATCAGGAGTATGGACTATATAGTTGAGGGGAGATAGTTTATTAGCATCGACTTGAAAGTTTTGATGGAACCGTTCCAAGCAACCTTGGGACGGTGGGTGGTAAGCCGAAGATGTACAATGGTCCACACTGGGGTCTTTCATCACCTGTTTGAACAAAGATGGATCAGATTGTTGGGCTGTAATGAGCTCATCCTTACTAATGGTCTTATTGTACAGATCTTCTGTGGGTAGTAAGATATTGGAGGTGGTTTTAGATAAAGAGGGCCCATTTCGCACACTCTGTGACCGGGTGACAGCACAAGATGGGAAAAGGTGAGGAATAGTTTCTTCAAGGTCAGTGGTGGAGTTGACAGGTAAGGGAGAGTCGACTGTCTTTATGTTGGGAACCACTAGATCTCCTACCAAGTCATTACCCAATAATAAATGAATGCCGCACACAGGCATTGGATCTTTCCTAATGGCTATTTGCACTTCCCCAGTAATCAAGGGACATTGGAGGTGCACTTTAGCTAAAGGATAGGAAGAATGGGATGAGAGATCTGAAATTAGAACACTCTCATTAGTAAATGCGGTAGATATATCAGGAATGACGTTAAACAGGAGGATAGATTGTGCTGCGCCCGTATCACGTAGTATACGAATAGGGAAAGAACGAGACCCCTCTATGATTGAAATTTTTCCCTCATAGGTGAATGAAGAGAAGAGATCCTGATGGGGCCTTTCCACATTGGTATTTGATATTGGTTTGGATTTGGAATCCAGGTAACTACTTTTAGCAATTCGACACTTTGGGTGTTTACAACTCTGGATTGTATGGCCTGGGTTTTTACAGTAAGAACAAGTAAGCTTGGTTGCATCGGGGGGAGTAGGTGTGGGACCTTTCGACCTACCACTCACGTTCCCAAGGATATCATCAGAGGAGGACCTAACATGTCGGGAAGTACCACGTTCTCTACTGCCCAGTGACTCCACCAACAAAGTGTACGCATCAGCCAGCTCAGCAGCACGCCCTAAATTAACCTCTCCACGCTCCTCCACATGCTTCAAGATGTGAAATGGTATCTTGCTCTTCCACTCCTCCAGGACTACCAAGTTTAACAAATCCTGAAATGTGGAGGTCTCTGTAGCCTCTAACCACTTCTTGAAAAACCTAAGCTTTCTTGAGCAAACTCAACAAAGGTGTGTGAAAATGTTTTGGTTAGTTTACGAAACTTCTGCCGGTATCTATCTGGCGTGATTGCATAAGAGGTGAGGATATTCTTTTTTACGTTATCATAGTCATCAGTCTGGTCTAAACAGTTATAAACTCTACGAGCCTTACCATATAATTTAGGAACTAACACTGACACCCACTGGTCCTTTGGCCATTCATTCTTCCCGGCTATTTTCTCAAAAGTCCTAAATGACCCGTGCATATCGGATTCATCAAACCCGGGAACAAGGGAAGAAGCAGTAGCAGGGTTAAAAGCAGCTAGTTTCTCTCTTAATGCCACTTCTTTTGATTTAAACTCCGATGTTAAGGTGACTTCTATCTCTCTTACCTGTAGTTCTTTCAGTCTAACCCCTGCTCCAACTTGGCCTGTTCCAACTTTTCCTCCTGCTCCAACTTATCCTGTTCCAACTCGAGTTCTTTCATTTTGATTTGGAACTCGAACCTAGCTCGTTCTAGTTCTAAGGCGTCTACTCTTTGTGCTTTTTCTTGAGGGCTAGCCAGACCTGAGGCAACTTCTGAGTGAGGAGGGGTGGTGGATAGTGGTTGAAGTTTCTTGGACATGGGCGTTAATCTGTCAACAGCGGATTCTTTTAAAACTTCTTGTTGAACCAACACTTCAATCACATGATTTTTAACATTTCCTTAGTCAGTTGCTGTGAAAATGGGATATTGTAATAGTTGGCTATTTCTTTCCATTCTTTCTTCAGGATATTAACACGTAATTTAGCTACGGAAGGATTTTCAATAAAATCCTGGAGATCAAAACCTGAGGTGGCCATTGTTAAGAAAAATAGGATAAATTAACTAATGGTCAAAAGATAAGATAAGTTGATTACCCTAGAAAATATCACGGCAGTGGATAACCAGAAAGTCCCGGAAACTAACCAAGTTATACCTAGGGAAATTACACTTATGATTATTATTCTTCTGAAGATCCTTGAATAAGGATAAGAGACTTGAAGAGAGGTAGGGCGTATTACGGCATTAATATAAGATCCGGATTAACAACCTGGTATATACTTGAAGAGGAGGGCGTATTACGGCATTAATAAGATCCGGATTAACAACCCTGATAAATGGTATGATTGACCTGGATAAGTAATGCAGGGAATAGTGAGGGCTTTATAATTATGGGGTCCTGGTAGAGTGGGGCGTCCCAAGATATCACTTCACCGTAAACTAGTGACTATGGAACAGCCTACTCTGGAGTGAGGGTACGGCATTAAACAGATCAGGATTCTTCCCTACACTCGATAAGACTTACTACACGACTGCCACGTGTAATAACAGGTAAGCCTTATGACACTTGGAACCTAATATCCTACGGCTGTCACTCTTACTGTACGATAATACCAATATATGCACACACATATGAAGGAAACTTTAAACCACCGTAAAGCAATTGTGAACAGAAGTGACTGGGAGGAATAGTTAACACTGAGTAACAAGGGAGGAAGGAATATGGTACTTAAGGTCGTATCCTGTCACGGTCGCCATTTGTTACGAGTTGGGGATTTAGAATATAGTTATACGTCTACCCAGATCCCAACAGGTAACAACAATAAAAAAAGCAAAACAATCAGCGGACTATAAGGGTAGACAAAAGGATACGAGTTTTTCAGTTTATTGTATAATGAGTACCATAAATCCATAACAAAATATTCAGCTTATAAATTACCCTTAACCAAACTTAACCTAAGCATTAACAGTATATACATATTACTACAACATAAACAATTTTGAAACAGAGTGGACACGTGGGGAGGCAATACAAGATTACAAATACTTAAGTGAGGAGCTGAGATGGCTGTGAGTAAGGCTGAAGGTGTGTAGAAGACGGTGAGTAGTCACTGCGTCGTAGGTTTAGAGGATAGATGATCCTGTGGTCACTTCCCAGACCAAGTGCTCTCTCCTCAATTAGACTCTAAAGGCTTTGGAGGAAGTGGCCTTAACAACCAGGATATGGAGAAGGGAAACCCCGGAGTGTTAACTAAGGCGAGTCATACTCTTGTCTCGTCCCTAGATGGCGTTGCTCGTGGTGCTGGGTAGGTAGATCAAGACAATAGATGGCGTGGTTCGTAGTGCTGGGTGGAGGGGTTCGTAACAATATATATATATATATATATATATACATATATATATATATATATATATATATATATATATATATATATATATATATATATATATATATATATATATATATATATATATATATAAATATATATATATATATATATATATATATATATATATATATGTAATATTCAGAAATTTCAGTGTAATTTCAAACGCCGCGCCATTGGTGATGCTGAGTTCAAGGTCGTCTGAGGGAAGACCGCGCTCCCCGCACGTAGCGAGAGGTTGTGGAACTAGGCCTATACGATATTAAATGTAATTTACCGAGTTAATAGGGACGCGAATCATGAAACTAAATATCAGTTATTAAATTGAAAATAATTATAGATCCTTTCCCAGTCTGAAAATGTAGCGTACGTCCTAATTAAGCTGTTAATCGTCTGGTAAATAAGTCACTCCTGGAAAGCGTGAACCAGTGAGCAAGCGTGGCTGGGGAGCTGTGAGAGAGGTCAAGGACCACCTCTGTGCTGTAACCAGGAGAGACGGATCGCGTGACCTGGTTCCTTCGTTTATTTAACATCAGTATTAACAAGTAAGTTTTATTCAATCTCAGACAAAGCTTGATAGGGCGGTAGGAACAAACGGTGATGTGAGACAATAGCTAACAGCCCAGGTTTTTCAGGGTTCTGTAGACCCCATGCGGTATGATAACGTCCACTGGCGGTATGAGACACGAGTGGTGAAGCGAGCTGTATGACCGTCCACTGACCTGGGTTTGAGCCACCTTTGAGTATGGTGAGAGTTGGAGTGAACCCAGCTGTCTAGGTGCCCAACTAACGACGTGACAATCGTTTGGGGTCATCAACTCTCCTCTACATTGGCTCACAATACCACATATCTTCAAGCAGCTTAGTGAAAACCTTTTACTAACGGGAAGCTAAAGCTTCTCTCAACTGTACAAGGTCTGAGTGGCTCACTCCCTTCCGTTTCATGGATGTACTGGGGGTAGAGTGAAGCCAGCTGAGTGATACAGGGTCACACACTGGGACCAAGAGTCCAGTGGAACTTAGAGGTACATTTCCAAGGTTGAGAAAGGCTGGTTTGGGCCTTAAACTATGGGTGCCTGTTGGTTGTGCCTTAAAAAACTACGAAGTGCAGGTGGAATCTATGTGTTAGGTTAGGAAGCATGGTTCACGGGTATTGGTGGACTCAGTAACTTCTTAATAATGTGATAATATTTTTGTGTGTACTTAATACAATTTTTTCAGTTACTAATGTATGCTGTGTGCATTTAATATTTCCTTATAATTTCAATCTTAGGTATAACCCATGTTCCCCAAAGTAGTGTTTAAGTTAGGTTAGGAGGGGTGTATCTGTTGGGGTAATATAATTTTGCTGAGTTTCCTGAAGGCCTACTCAGGGTGGAGTTAATAAGTTCTTTTTTTTATACCATTTTCTCAGTGCTGGATATCATTTTGTCGAGTGCCCTTAAGGCCTATTCATTGTAGAGTTATTGATTTCCTATTTTTTTATAAAATGTTCTCAGTGATTGATATTATTTTGTTGAAAGCCCTTAAGGCCTGTTTCATGTGTGCAAGCAACATTTCTTAATACTTTAAATTTATTGTTGTCTAATGAGGCATTGTCTGAATTTCTAATATTTTCAATATCATGTATAACCTTTATTCCCCAGAGTAGTGTTTTAAGTTCAGGTTAAGAGGTGCACATATTGGTGTACCATTATTTGATTGTGTCTGTAGTGTTGGAGGGAATATAAGTGTAAATTTTACAGTGTGTCTCATTCACAGTCGCTATCCTTCCACGGGTCACGGACAATTCATTTTGTTTCGTAAATTTAAGTGTTCTTCTGCTGGTTCGGGATTTCTCTCAAAGGAGCCCTTCCACTGCAATTACCATCTCATAATCTTTAATAAACCCCAAGTCAAGTGAGAAATTAAAGTCCAGTAATTCCGACCGGTTACATATATATATATATATATATATATATATATATATATATATATATATATATATATATA
>NW_024744403.1:0-6535 GCF_018991925.1 Homarus americanus
GTCTGTACTCACCTCTGAAGATGTGAATTACACGAAAGCGCTTGGGAACTTCGTGTTTTCTTGTTTCCTTGTGGTTATCAGTATATATATATATATATATATATATATATATATATATATATATATATATATATATATATATATATATAATTTTTTTTTAGGAAAAAATAAGCTCCTTTTTCTCAGAGAAGTTGTGAAATTTAAGGGATTGAATCTTAAGAGAATTAGGGCAGTGGATATTTCAATATCTGATAAACTGCAATTTTTTTAAAGATTTTCCGAGAGAAGAATATTAGACACAGACATACTGTAGATTTGAGTGAAGAATTACTCCAGAATTATTAAATAAGAAGAAATAAAGGTTCAGATATCGCAGGTAAGAAGTTTTCAGGGGCTGGGTTTATCGAAGAATTTCAAAGAGTGACCAAGGGAATGTTTCGAAGTGTGTTGTCCATAGAGTTAGGGGAGGTGGGAGATAAGGAGGGGGCGGGGGGGTGGTTAAGAGCCTCAGCTGTGACGAGTTGAAAGGAGTTGGTCAAGAGAAGTAAGTTTAGTGCTGCAGACGGAGAAAGTTGAAAGCTTTAGGTCTGATGACGAATGAGAGAAAGTAAGAGACTTTAAGCAATTAGTTAATTAATCGCAATGTCTTCTTGGGCAACACAGTAACACATTACCTAGAGATCACCTGAAGATTTCTCCTCCATCGTATAACGCTAACCTAACCAGGCTTTCCCTGGGGAGAGTTAGGATGGTTAATCTTAAGGATAGTCTGAAGACAAATCTGAAAAAGTTCCAAATCTACCCCCTCACCTGGAAGGCGATTACTCCACATCGTAATGCTTGGAGGATCACCACATGAGAAGGTCTCAATACTTTCGAATTAGCTCGATTGCAAACGGAGTCAAACAAGCGCCAGCGCCGTAAAGACACTGCTGCGGCCCCTCCCACACTAGATGGAGCCATCCACATGTGAAACATCTGTGAACGACTCTGCCGATCCCTTATCGGCCTCTTTAGTCACCTTAAAACTCACCAACCTAGGTGATATCCTTAATAACTCCTATCATTGTATCATAACTGGATGATCGTCATACTCGATTCCGAGTGACAGCAAAGTAATGTGTGTGTGTGTGATTGATTTGATTTGATTTTGCCGCTTGCAGCGGCTACTTTATTGTGCACCCCACACTCATCCTGTGAGCGGTAGCGCAAAAGGATTACAGAGTAGGGTTTACAAAGGGTCATAATAATTAACCCCGGTTGTCAGGATATTATGGCACCGAAAGTTACACAGTATTTCATTTACATTATTTGTTTAGTTCTATACATAAAGGGTAACTTATTCACAAATGCGTGAGAACAGGCGTGTGAGGCAGTATGTCTGGCCTCACACTTTGTTATTCACATTTACGTGGGAGGTATTCAAGCACATTGCGTATTTGGTTCTGTACATGAGAACTGATATAGTTACTGAGTGCAAAAAAGTGGATACAATCTTAATATGTCGGCTATCTTGCCATTAGAGATGAAGTGTTGTGCCATTTCACACACAGTGTGCTTGGACCTGTCCCTAAAAGGTTCTATCTTCACACAGTCGAGGACGTAGTGTTCAAGTGTGTGGCCATATGTATGGCCACACACTTTACATTTAGTTTTGTTTACATCTGCTTGAGGAACATACTGCCAGAGGTACTTATATCCTAACCTTAATCTAGCGGTTACAACATCTTGTAATCTAGTGATCTTGTTACTTGCTCCATATACATGTTTCACTTGATACATCTCATCATGGTAAACTATGGATCGACTAGTGCCTGTTTGCACTTGTCTACTTGCGTCAAACTCATCAATAAGTTCTTTCCTAATTACAGTTTTAAGGGTTCTTTTTGACAGACCCAAATTGTATTCAACGGTGTCTTTGTTAGACGCGAGTTTGGCGAGGGCATCAACTCTGTCATGTTTTATGAGGCCTATGTGAGAGGGGATCCACAACAGTTTGACCCTGACACCCCGGTCAACAAGGCACGCATATTTGTGTCTGGCTTCAGAGACAAGATCGTGACAACCTGAGTCGAGGGTACCAAGGGCAAGTAGTGAGGTTAGAGAGTCAGTGATGATGAGACTGTCAGTAACAGTGGTTTCAATGAATTTAATAGCTGTGAGTATGGCAACTAATTCAGTTTGTAGAGTGGATGCCCAGTTGTTAATTCTAACTCCTTTCTCAATTATATTACCGTCAGGTTGAGTCACAACAATAGCACTTCCAGCCCTCCCACAGGCGGTGTTTAGAGATCCATCAGTGTAGATGGTCTGTGTGATAATATCATCAGTCTGTAGAGTGTGTATGTGTTCAAGGGCTCTCAATTTGGCAGTGTGTTGGAGATAAATGCTTTGTATAATTAATTTTTTAGGCGGATACGTCGGTATTGTGATATCGAAGGGAACTGTCCGCCAGGGTGGCAGGAAGCGCTGTTGTGTCTCAACTTTGTACAGGTGGTCTAGTCCAAATATCTTCATATGTGTAGCTGTAGTTTGGATCCATTTAGACTCAGTAGTCCCATGGTTCATACATTCTAGCAATTTTAAGGAAACAATGTTATCAGGATCACCACGCAGAAGCCTCAGGGCTATCATGAGGTTGACTTCAATTATTCTATCTTTAACACTGGGTATACCTAGTTCTTTCCTCATATTAAGTACTTTAGTGCTCATGGGACATCCTAGGATAATTCTGAGGGCTTTATTTTGCATTTTCTCGAGCTTGTCAACGCCTTTCCCGTCACGAATGACCAGGGCTGGTGCGTGGTAATCTATCAGAGATCTTATATAGCCTAGGTACATTGTTTTAACAATTCTAATATTAGCACCATAGTGCGGGCTGTACCCCGCTACACTTCTAAGAGGTCTCAGTCTGTCAGTACATTGGCGGGTTAGCTGTTGTATGGCAGGTAGGGTACAAGGGACGGAAACACCAAGATATTTAAAAGAAGAAACATAGTCAATAGTGTTGTTACCTATCTTGAACTTGGCGGGGCCGCGTTTGCGGTTACCAGCTTGTTTGTTGAACACCTTAGTTTTGTCAGTGGAGATAATAAGACCGAGGTGTTCACAGGCTGCGTATACATGGTTCAGGGTGGTTTGCATTTCACGATGAGTTTTAGTATGTATAAGAATATCATCAGCATAGCTGATTGAGATATTGCTGGGGTTGTCTGGTATTAAATTTAATAATGCATTCATAAGAACATTGAACAAAGTGGGGCTAAGTACTCCACCTTGAGGGGTACCAAGTTGCATATCTTTAACTTCACTTTTGTAACCCTGAAACAGTGCAGCAGCCCTTCTGTTGGTTAGGTAACCACTTATCCAGTGTAACAGCCTACCTCCTATATCCATTTTGGCTAGTTCGTACAATATCAGTTGCCTATTGGCAATATCAAATGCAGCTTTTAGGTCAAGAAATGTGGTGTATCTGTGCCTTTCATCACCATGCACAGTTAGGAATGTGGTGATGCAATTATGTACACCTTTACCATGGGTGAAGCCATTTATGTTAGGAGACATGTGTTCTCTGATTCTATATAAGAGTCTGCCAAGAACCATCCTCTCAAAGGTTTTACACAGGCAGCTGGTTAGTGATATGGGACGAAAGGCATCAGGCTGTCCTGGTTTCGGTATTGGTACAACAATACTGCTGGTCCATGATGTGGGTAGTTGGCCCTCGGCATGACTCATATTGTACAATACCAACAATGGATTGCCTGGCACGCGCCTTAGTAGTCTAATGATGTTGTAGGTGACTCCGTCCTCTCCAGGGGAAGTAGACCTACCCCTGGCGAGGGCGGCGTCAAGCTCCCACTCAGTATATGGAACATCACACTCATCGTGCTGTTTGCCCAGCATAAAGCTAATAAGATTACTTCTCTCTACAGACTTCGCATCAAGGAGTCCCCGAGTCCCAGCTGGTAACATGTCATAGCTCGACACATGAGCCCACTTTGTTATTAGCTCATTCGACTTTTGCAGAGGGTTTGGATGGGAGACGTGTCTTCTGTTTTTACCTCTGATTATGTTTATGTCTTTCCAGGCTTTGCTGAGGGATGTGTGTTGGTTCAGGCTGTTGACATATGTCTCCCATGCATTTTGTCTGGGTTCGTTTACACGTTCCCTGACAGCAGCAAGGGAAGCTTGATACAATTGTAACATTTGAGGTGTTCTAAATTGTCTGTAACCCTTACCCACCCTCCTGACCCTAGCCCTGAGTTTTTTCAGCTCAGGGTCATTATAGCACTGCTGTTGCCTGTTCCCATTATGCTGACCACGTTTTCTCCTTTTTTTTGGTGGAGGCATTGTTGGTGAAGTATACATAAGTCCTATCTATCAGATCGTCATGGAAACTTTGGTAATTGTCAGGCTTGTAGTCCTTGTACCAGTCATGGATGAAGTCTATGAACTGGCTTTCATGTTCTTGCTTGACTGTGATTCTACGTCTGTTGAGTTTACCACCAGTGGGGGTGTCATTGGCTACATGTATACTAGCTTGGATTGGGCTGTGGTCAGACATAAGATCAGTGACAACATCAGAGCTATGAGTTGTGTATGATAGATTAAAGCCAATACATTTGTCTAGACCCCCGCCATAGATGTGTGTTGGTTCATTATTACCTATAATTTGAACATCTTCATATGCGCTGAGAAGTGAGATAAGTCTCCTACCATTGGTGTTAGTGGTGGAGTCACCTAATTTCTTGTGTCTAGTATTCAGGTCACCCATCAGGACAGTGGGCTCAGTGTGTAAAAAGTCTGGGAGATCTGTGTACTGAAGCTGATCTGAGGGAGCATAGGCGTTTAGCAAGTTGAGTGTGGAGTTGCCCAGGTGGATAGTGATCCCATGGTACTGAAGGTTGGTAGTCTTTTTGGATACAAAAGGTACATGCGGGAGTGACTTCTTAACATACATCAAACATGTGTGAGTAGAACTAGGATCATAATACACATAATTGGGCAGACTGGGTGGGGGCTTACCATTAGGTGTGAGGCACTCCTGCAGACACACAATATCGATGTCCTCAGTCACAACTTTGTGGTGTAGGTCAGGGTATCGTTTTCTAAGGGATGAGATGTTCCAACTCATCACCTTCACCGCTCTGTATCTTTGTCTGGTATTAACACTGGCCATTATGAAATGTATTTTGAATTTTGTCTGGTATTAACACTGGTCATTATGAAATGTATTTGGAAAGAAGCAAAAGGCACTGTATGATACTGTTCTTTTCTGCGCTGCCTGTCCCTTCGGCAGGCAGTAGGCCAGTTAACCTTTTGGAAACATTTCTGGAGCACGTACGGCTCAACAATTGTTGTATTTCATTGGCAGACAACAACACACTTTGGTTACACTCGACATCACCACCATTTTCTGTTTGTGCTTGTTCATCTTCACTGACCATGTCCACAGAGGCATCAGTAGAACTGTTACCAGTATCACTATTTTCCTCTGCGTGGACACTAGTTCCTGGTGGGTCTTGAGTTTCCACATCTGGTACTGACATCTGAATGTCTTCAGTTTGACTGTAATTTTTCCGAAGTTGCTGCACTGTGTTGGTGGTGTTTTTTTCCTTTAGTGTATCACAGAGGCTCCCAAACATTTCAGTTAGAGTTGTAAACTGAGCTTTGAGTTCTTTAATTTCATTTTTCAAATCACTGATCTCTTCACGATGTGCAGGGAGTGTGTTGGCAGCTACCTGTTGTGTCGGTACATCTGTGTTGCCCCATGCTGATCTTTCGATGACTGCTGGTGATGATCCTGGAGCTTTGGTGGGGAGGGCAGGCCAGGGGTTGGCCGTAGGGAGTACCCTAGCAGCATTAGTGTTTCTTGAGACCTGCCTGGGTGGCGGGTCTGGGCGCGGAAGGGGTGTAGGAGCTCTAGAACAGTTAGGGTGCCATACAGGAACTCCAACTGTTTTGCAGTTAATACACTTCTGTTGGATGACACCCCCTTGAGCAACTGTATCTCTGCAAACCTGTGTTGCATGTTGCCTTGAGCAGAGACCACACCACGGCTTAGTCGAGGGGCATAACCGGGCCACATGGCCCCAGTGCTGACAGTTGTAACACCTCCGGTTAGGTACACCCCTGACACTCCCAGGTACACCCCTGACACTCCCAGGAACACCTCCGACACTCCCAGGTACACCTCAGACACTCCCAGGTACACCTCTGACACTGCCAGGTACACCTCTGACACTGCCAGGTACACCTCTGACACTCCCAGGTACACCTCCGATAATCCCAGGTACACCTCCGATGCTCCCAGGTACACCTCAGACACTCTCAGGTACACCTCTGACACTCCCAGGTTCACCCACGACACTCCCAGGTACACCCCTGACACTCCCAGGTACACCTCTGACACTCCCAAGTACACCTCGGACACTCCCAGGTACACCTCTGACACTGCCAGGTACACATCTGACACTGCCAGGTACACCCCTGACACTCCCAGGTACACCTCAGACACTCCCAGGTACACCTCCTG